>NC_090436.1:250712423-251013351 GCF_031143425.1 Pleurodeles waltl
AGACACCGATTAGCCAAAAGAATAATGGTGAGACACTAACAGTCTTCTGATCCAAGATGTGATTCACACTGTTTCCAAGTGATGGCAGAAGGCTGCTAACCCAGGGTAACCGAAGAATGGAGGGGGCTCACACAGATCCCACCCTCTGTGTATTGATTACAAGAGGTCTAGCAAACAGCTGCAGCTGTCGAGCCAGACATAGAACTTCAAAAACAAGTGTCTGCATTGCAGGTAATATAGCACCAGAGTGTCCTGATGCACAGTCAGCAAATAAGGTATTTGCCTAAGTTGTGAGAGGAAAGGGTATAATACATTCAATTCAGCAAACCTCCCTGTTGGACCTGGCTTTTTACCAGGGACATCCCCAAACCTTTTGCCTCCTTCCTCCTATTTTTTCTGACCTGTTGTTGTTGGCTTTTGACCTCTGGGCACTTTACCACTGCTAACCAGTGCTGAAGTGCATATGCTCTCTGTGTAAATTGTACTACTGATTGGTTTATCCATGATTGACTATTTAATTTACTTGTAAGTCCCTGGTAGAGTGCACTACATGTGCCTAGGGCAGGTAGATTAAATGCTACTAGTGGGCCTGCAGCACTGGTTGTGCCACCCACCTCAGTAGCCCCTTAACCTTGTCTCAGGCCTGCCATTGCAAGGCGTGTGTGTGCAGTTTCACTGCCACTTCGACTTGGCATTTAAAGGTATTTGCCAAGCCTAGAACTCCCCTTTTTCTATACATAAGTCACCCCTAATGTGTTCCCTAGGTAACCCCTAGAGCAGGGTGCTGTGTGGGTAAAAGGCAGGACATGTACTTGTGTGGTTATATGTCCTGGTAGTGTAAAACTCCTAAATTCGTTTTTACACTACTGTGAGGCCTGCTCCCTTCATAGGCTAACATTGGGGCTGCTCTCATACATTGTTGAAGTGGCAGCTGCGGATCTGAAAGGAGCAGGAAGGTCATATTTAGTATGGCCAGAATGGTAATATAAAATCCTGCTGACTGGTGAAGTCAGATTTAATATTACTATTCTAGAAATGCCACTTTTAGAAAGTGAGCATTTCTTTGCACTAAAATCTTGTTGTGCCCTTCAATCCACGTCTGGCTAGGTTTAGTTGACAGCTCCTTGTGCATTCACTCAGACACACCCCAAACACAGGGTACTCAGCCTCACTTGCATACATCTGCATTTTGAATGGGTCTTCCTGGGCTGGGAGGGTGGAGGGCCTGCCCTCACACAAAGGACTGCCACACCCCCTACTGGGACTCTGGCAGACAGGATTGAGCTGAAAGGGGGCTTGGTGCATTTCTTAGAGACTCTTTGAAATCACCCCCACTTCAAAGGCACAACTTAGTATAAAACAGGGTCTGTGGCCTACCTCATCAGACACTTGCTGGAGAAGAAACCTGAACCAGAAACTACATCCTGCCAAGAAGAACTGCCTGGCTGCTCAAAGGACTCACCTGTCTGCTTTTCTACAAAGGACTGCTGCCTTGCTGTTGGCCTGCTGCCTTGCTGAACTCTTGTCTGGCTGTAAGAGTGCTCTCCAAGGGCTTGGATAGAGCTTGCCTCCTGTTCCCTGAAGTCTCAGGACCAAAAAGACTTCTCTCTTCCTCTTGGACGCTCCGTGCGCCGAAATTTTCGACGCACAGCTTGTTCGGCGGCAAGAAAAACGCCGCACACAGACGCTGATCGACGCGACGCCCTCGGGACGACCGAAACTTTGACGCACGGCCTCGCAAGGACAACGGCGCCTGACTTCCCGGGAGAAATCGACGCGACGCCTGCCGTGAGATCGAAACTTTTACGCACGGCCTCGCAAGGACAACGCCGCCCGACTTCCCAGGAGAAATCGACGCGACGCCTGCCGTGAGATCAAAACTTTGACGCACGGCCTCGCAAGGACAACGCCGCCCGACTCCCCTGGAGAAATCGACGCGACGCCTGCCGTGAGATCGAAACTTCGACGCGCAGCCCCGCAGTACGACGCGCAGCCGGAAAACCAGCAGGAAAATCCACGCACAGACCCGGGACATCTGGTACTCCCCGCGAACCACAGAAAGAGACTGTCCGCGCGCCGGAAAACGACGCACAACTCCCTGCGTGGAAAATAACGACGCAAGTCCGTGTGTGCTGAGGAGAAATCGACGCGCACACCAGTTTTCCACATACCTCTTCTCCTGTGGCCCTCTATGGAGATTTTCCACCAGAAACCAGGTACTTTGTGTTTGAAAGAGACTTTGTTTACTTTCTAAAGACTTAAGACACTTTATATCACTTTTCAGTGATATCTTTAGAAATTCATATTGCAACTTTGATCGTTTTGACCTGAAGATACCTAGATAAATATTATAGATTTTTCTAAACACTGTGTGGTGTATTTTTGTGGTGTTATGCTATGGTGTTGTATGATTTATTGCACAAATGCTTTACACATTGCCTTCTAAGTTAAGCCTGACTGCTCGTGCCAAGCTACCGGAGGGTGAGCACAGGCTGATTTTGGATTGTGTGTGACTTACCCTGACTAGAGTGAGGGTTCTTGCTTGGACAGAGGGCAACCTGACTGCCAACCAAAAACCCCATTTCTAACACTCCCTATGACATCAGGATGTAATACTTATGTATTACACTATGTACATATGTTTCTAATGTCTGTGACGGGTATACCTGATCAAAATAATTAGCACGTGTTGAAAAAAAGAAAACACCTCTTGCTTTGTGTACAGTGAAATTACAATATTCCCATGGCATGTCTCCACTGCATGAAGCACAACACTAACTTGATGTGTTGTGTTTCGAGTACCATATCTTGTATTAGAGGGTTGACCAACATAGATCCTGCAGGGTTGTAGTCATGACATATTTTTAGGGTAGCCACTGATTATGTAAAGAAGCTTTTGTTTGTTGCTTAATAAATATATACTACGTGTATGGCCTGAAAATCTTTGTTAGATGCAGCCCCTTAGACGAAATGGACCTGAAATATAATTTTCTTACAGAATTGAGTTGGTACTGCCATATATAAAGCTCCTTGATGAAAATATCAAAATAAAGTAGATGACTGGTTTGTTACTTCTCAGGTACTTTAACTTTGTTAAACCTTCCACACTCTCATTCTACTGATCTCAATACGCAATTACCTCATTAACTGATGTTTATATCTACACATTAAAATAAATCACTATGTGTAGCTTCCTTTGAGCCAGATCGCCAGTGCAGTAGGCGGGACCTGATCCAAAGCACCAGTGAAGCGGGATTATAGGAAGGAAGAACAAGCATTTGAAATGCAATAGGTCTCGCACTTGCTTGAGTTAGAGCTATTAGCGTTGTAAATTTCTAACTGAACTTTTCTTGTGAAATACGCTGAAAATGAAAAGTAAAACAGTTGACATAAGCGAGCCGATTCAAAGCGCCATGAGCGTGAAAGAGAGACACAAAAAGTAAAAGAATTTTGCTTGCAGTCAAACATATCGGCAATCGTGCAATTATCCATGTAACAGGGGCAGTCTGCAAGGTGGTAACAAATTCACCCAGGGAGGGACAAACGGAAAGCATTTACCAATGAACAAAGGATTTTTGAAAGGCAAGCCCACGAACGAGTGAAAGTGATAGGTGCGCTGTGGGTGTGGTAAAAGCCCACAATACTTACAACAGGTCAAATCATTTGCACGCTTGACCTAAAAAAGGAAGAAGTAGGAAGAGATAGAAAAGTAAGGGGGAACATAATGCTTTAGAGTGTGGAAGAAAGCGCACAGCACAGGTAGGAGAAAATAAAGAGAGCGGGCGACAGGTGGGATGCACCAAGGGGTGAGGTGGAATAAGGCAGCTAAGGTAAAAAGGCAGGTGAGCTAGAGAGAGGTAAATGCAGAGAGGTAGGTGAGGTGTTGAGGGATGTATGGAGTGATGCAAGGTAGGTATATGGACGATAATAGACGGATAGATAGATATGGTAAAGAAAGCAGTGAGGCAAAAGAAAGGTAGAGTGAGAGACTGAGGGGTAAATGGGAGAGATGAATAACAGAGGGAAATAAGGGGCAGTATAAAAAACGGATTATGTGAATGAGAGGTGAAGTTTAGACAAGTATTGAGAGGGTTTCGTAAAAAACAGCGGTAATACAGTGAGATGTATTTAGAGACAGGTATAGAGAGAGGTGAGGTGAGGTAGAGAGGGTGAATTGAAATAAAGAAGAAGGTGATGGGAGAGCAGAGTGAGAGAAGGCAAAGATAGAGAAGTAGTCTAGAGGTGAGGGAGATGAAACAGGTAGAAATTGAGAGGCATAAGGTGGAGGTTTAGCAAATGAATGATGAGGTAAATTGTGAGGTTAATTAGATTAAAAGGGAGGGGGCAGAGTAGAGACTGATAATGTAGATACAGAGATGCAAGTTAGAGAATTTTGGTTGCGTGAGAATGGAGGTAGGGAGGGATGAGGGAGAGAGTAGGAGTTAAAGAGAACTAAGTTGCAGAAAAATAATGCGAAATAAGGGTTACGGTTTTGCAGATTGGAAAGGCACTACCTTATGTGAATCAGAGGTGCAAGCTGGTAAATTAACATAAATCTATTTTGTATCTTCACATTTATTACACCAGGTTTTTGGACTGTCTCAATAAGTTTTTTCATTGTGCCCCTTGGAAGGTAGGGGCCATGGACAGCAATCCACTTTGCCCATGCCTTAAAAAGGCCCTTAGAAGGAGACCATAGCTCAGTGAGTTAAAGCTAGGCATTCTACGTTTCGTTTTGAGGTGGAAGCTATAAACACTACTGAGCAAAGTTGTAATATCTTTTAGTTGCAGCACTGAGAAGTAAAATAAACCCATATAGACCCATATCTCAATCTGTCTTTGTTTTACCTCTCGCTAGTTATCTGTTTCAGCTGACTTCCTAATGCTGACTTTTAAAGTCTCCAGAATAACTAACAGCAGAGTTATGTTGCAATCCGAATGATGAACCGAAACCACTTTGCCAGACTATCCAGCTGACAATAAACATGACAATTTACCAAGAGTTACTGTTTCCTCCATGCTGCTGGTTTTCTGCTTTACTTGAAAAGTTACAGAGCTAAAGCCGGTCAGTTTCCAGGCTGCAGACAGTGACCTCTGCAGTGGTGTCTGCGTATGCAGACAAACCAGCCACCAGTCCTGCACAGACTGGGCTCCCAGATATAAGCATCCTTTCATTAGGTTCTGTGTTGCCACTCAGTGCGAGGGGCAGTCATTGACCTGTCAGAGCTTAGGTGTTCAGTGCACACATGCGTGGTGGCAGGCAGGTGGCCGGTCTACTTTTTACAAGCACCTTACAATAAAATAACCTGATACCGTTCAACTGTGCTCCTGTGTCTAGCGGCATATGTAGTGTAATAGAAATATCTTCCCAATGGAGCAGTACGGCTTAAAGCCACGAAAAATGTATGTGGGTGAGCAAGTTCCTTTGGAGACACAGTTCACGACAGGCCCCTGTTAACCTCGGGGCCTGGTGCAATTGCGGCTGCTTCTCCACTAACCTCCATGCCCATGAATGATGTTTTAGCAAGCATTACTTTCTTTCTATGGTCCTTTAGCACGAAGAACACGAAACGAGAATTGGCATGGATATTACTTTTATTGCCGTTTTGAAAATAATGGCACGTTTTTACACCTTGGTTAGTGCCAGCATTTAGCCTTTTCAAGGAGCACTATGTTATGTTTTGATTCCGCGCTGTGTTCAGCGGAATGTTGGCGTCTAAGGATTCTGGAGGCGACAGTTACTGAAGCTCTCCAGAGTGGCTGGATGCTAGGTCGCTTGTAGAAATAAACCTTCTACTTGAACTTACCTCTGTGACAGATTTGAGCTTATTCACATCAGTTTGGCGACGAGGATCAAGATTAACGCGACCTAGGTCGGCCCGATTTGGATTTTCTGTGTGCCGTTGCTTATTCCTCTTCACGCTGGTACACAGGCGAGAGTGGTGCTGATCTCCGTCCGGACCCGGCAGCAGGTGTTTATTTGATGTTTGCGGGCGCGCCCATCTTCTCTCGACTTCCGATCTTGCCTGCCAGCACCTGTTCGGCAATTACGGGCGCCCCCGTCTTAATTGGTGTTCTGACTGGAGTTTCCCCTTCGTGCCGCGTTGACGAGCAGCCGGGGGTTTTATTATTTGACTGCTTGTTTCAGGAAGGACACCACTAGTTCTTCCGGGGGAGCAGGCTGGTTCACGTCAAATCAGCGCATTGATTGGAGGAGGCAGACGTGTGGGTGGCATCTTCAGACTTGGAACGCGTAGGAAAAAAAAAAAGAGGAAAATAAAAACGGGGCATTGTAGGAGCCTCGCTGAGACACTGTACTGTTATTGGTGCATCGAGGCACGTGACATTAGAAAAGAGCTGGCATCTTTGGAGTAAGGAATAACTGTACTCTAACATTGTACTGTATTGTGTTGTGCACAAATTGTCTGTGCACAGTTATAATGGCTACCCAGACCAATATTTCCCCACCACCATTATTTCTATCTCTTCCAGGTATTCCAACTCTTCCCTGGGAAGATTGGATAGAAATGCTTGATAATTATATTGTCGCTTTGGATGGACAAAGTTTTTCGCCACAAAGAAAAAAAGCTATTCTTCTAAGTACTTTGGGGTGCGAAGGTCAAAGGATTTTTAAATATCTTCCCCCTTCCATGGGGCCCAATGGCCAACCTATGGACGATGTTTTTAAAGAAGCCATTAAAAGATTGGAGAACAGGTTCGCTAAACAAACTAATCTAGTGCTAGCTAGATATAAATTTTATACTCAACCCCAAGACCATCATGAATCCATTGATGATTTTGTGTCACGGTTGAGAGAGTTGTCTGTCAAGTGCAGGTTTGGAACCATGACTGATGAACTAATAAGGGATCAACTTATTGTTCAGTGCCGCGATAAAAAGATTCAGGAGAGGTTGTGGGCGGCAAAGGATCCCACATTGCAAGAAGCAATTGACCTTGCAAAAGTCATGGAGGAATCGAGACGCTGTATAAAAGAATTAGAAAGGAAAGAGAAAACTGTGGATGTTATGGCTTTGTCAAGCAATTCTACAGGGTTTCAACAGGAAACTGGAATTGTATCAAAGAAAGGGGGGTATAACAGGAGCAAGGGAAAAGAGTGCTTTCGGTGTGGCAGTACTTTTCATTTAGGGGACTCCAAGAAATGTTTTGCTGTCAACAAGGAGTGTCGCAAGTGTGGTCGTAGGGGGCATTATGCTCGGGTGTGTAGGGAAGGTAACCTATTTGCTAAAGAATCTAAACCAAGTATAAATATAGTGGAAGAGTGCTGTGAATCTGCTGGTGAGGACAGGATACTTGTAGTTGAGAATGATGTGACCATGAGAGTGAATGGGAGTGACCGCAGATGCTCTAGACCATCAGCTCTTTTCTCTATTGGGGAAGTTCAAATTAACCTCATGGTGGACTCCGGTTCATTGTACACCATAATTCCAGAGAGCCTTTTTAGAAGTCATTGGCGGAAGGAAAAATTGTTACCAAAGGATATATCCCCGGGTGGGTATCAAGGGGTGGAAATCCAATTGCTTGGTTATATGTTGAAGGAAATTCAGTTTGGAAAGAGGAAAGTTCTTGGGAAAATTTATGTGGCTGTTGAAGGTCCACCCATCCTGGGATGGATGCATCAATTTGATCTCAACATTGTCATCAGTCCTAGAGCCGCCTGTCAAATTTTGTCGGTAGATAATGTACAATTGGAAGATATTTTGGAGGGGGCCAGGGATGTTTTTAAGAAAGAGTTAGGATGCTTGAAAGGTTATGTACACAAGATAATGTTGAGAGATGATGCTCACCCTAGTCAACACAAAGTTCGCAAGATACCATTTGTGGTGAGGGATGAAGTCAAAAAAGTAATAAGCAACATGTTAATGGAGGGTACCATTGAACCTATTGAGGTTTCTCCATGGATTTCCCCAGTTGTCATTACACGGAAATCAGATGGAAATGTGAGATTATGTGTGGACTTGAGATCTGTGAATCAGAATATTGTGGTGGATACTTATCCCTTGCCAAATATAAATGAGTTGTTAACAGCGGTTAAAAATGGTAGGTTTTTCTCGAAATTAGATTTGAGAAATGCCTATCATCAGATTAGACTTCATCCTGAATCCAAACACATTACAGCGTTTGTCACTCCGGAAGGTACATTTCAATTTACCCGTATGCCTTTTGGTCTGGCTTCCGCTGCGAGTGTGTTTCAACGTATGATGGCAAAGATTTTTGGAGATGTTAAAGGAGTGTTATTTTTTCAGGATGATATACTGGTGATGGGTGAAACAGTTGATGAACATAATATCACACTCAGGAAAGTTCTCAAGATCATTGGTGAAGCTGGTTTAAGTTTGAACAAAGAGAAGTGCACTTTTCTGGTGGAGGAAATTGACTACTTAGGGTACTCTATTTCTAAAGGGAGTATTAAACCAAAAAGAAGTCTATTAGAGGCCATTAGGTTGGCACCAGCACCAACTAATAAAGAACAATTAAGGTCCTTTTTAGGACTTGTGGAATACTACTCCAAGTTTGTGGATAAGTTTGCAAGCAAGACTGAGGATTTACGGAAGTTGCTGAGGAATGGGAGTAAGTTTTGTTGGTCTGGTGAGCAGATGAGTTGCTTTGATAAAATCAAAGGGGAAATTTGTGGTGCAGGTATCCTTACAGCTTTTGACATTAATTTGCGTTCTATCTTGACTGTAGATGCCAGCGGTACTGGTTTAGGAGCTGTGTTGTCACAAAAGCATGGGAGTCAAGAGAAGACGGTTGCATTTGCGTCTCGAACTTTGACCCAGACGGAACGGAATTATTCTGTTATTGAACGGGAGGCCTTGGCGGCTGTATGGGGTACAGAATACTTCAGAACGTATGTGTGGGGGTTGGAGTTTACTTTGAGGAGTGATCACAAACCATTGCTAAGGATATTGTCTGCTGGTGGTGCGGGAAGGGATCAGCGAGGTTGGCCAGACTTTCTGCAAGGTTGCAAGAGTATTTGTATCAAGTTGAGTATGTCCAAGGTTGGAAAAATGTCCAGGCCGATTGTCTGAGCAGGTTGTCTCTAGACTGGGAAAAAGTTGATCCTCAATCGATAAAGTGTTGCGATACGGATGATGCTGTAGCCTCTATATGTGATGTGGTTGAGTGGGGTTTGGGTACATTTACGCTGGAGGAATGGAAGAGTGAGATGGCTGCAGATGATTGTCTTAAGTATGTTTTCAAACTAGTTTCTTTAGGGGCTAGAAGAGAGAGTTCTCTTCCGTTGTCGGTAAGACCATTTCTGGATGTGTTAGATGAATTGTCGTGTTGTGGAGACAGTGTATTGATGCGGGGAGAACTTTTGTTCCACCAGCTGGGTTAAGGTTTAAATTATTTTCCTTAGCTCATGAAGGTCACTTGGGTCAGGGGATGACAAGCAGGAGGTTGAAAGAGTTTTTTTGGTGGCCTGGTTTAGATGGTCAGGTCAAGTGTTGGGTGGAGCAGTGTAGACTGTGCAAGGAGAGTGAGAAGAGGTTGAAAGTCGGAGTGGGCAGGATGGAAGGGCACATTGAAGATCCTGGGAAACCCTGGCACACGATTTGTTTAGATTTTATTGGTCCACTTTTTGAACTTCCTCTTCAGATGCGTTTTGCAGTAGTGGTGGTGGATGTACATTCAAGATGGTTAGTGGTTAAATTTGTACGTGATGTGACCACAACCACGACCATAAAGGTATTGGAGGACATTTTTATGGAAGAAGGTATTCCTATGGTCATGATTACGGACAATGGCACTCAATTAACTTCGAATGAGATGTGTTTGTTTCTGAAGAATTGTGGAGTGCGTCACACTAGAAGGTCCCTATATTATCCTCAGGGTAATGGAATTGTAGAAAGAATCAATAGATTAATCAAGGGGACAGTACAGCTAGCTCTTGCTAATCGTTGTTGTGTGCGGAAAATGATTGTTGATGTGGTACGTGCCTATCGTTCCACAATTCACAGTGTTACTGGCAAGTCTCCTTTTCGAGTGATGAGGGGGCGATCGATAGGGTCGAAATTGATTCCCCCCTGGCTTCAAGAGTGGGTTGCTTCAGGAGGAGTCAAGATGTCAAGTGGTGAGAAGGTTGTTATCCCTCATCACAACTATAAGTTGAAGGTTGGGGATTGGGTTAAAGTCAAGTCAGGAAGAGTCAAGGGGGGTGTTTCGAGATTTAGAGGCCCTTTTCGTGTGAAGAAGGTGGGGAAGTTTCAAGTTGAGATTGAAGGAGGGGAGAAGTGGAATCTGAGAAATGTGGCTTTGTATCAGAGAAGTGGAGCATGTGCCCGTAGTCAAGAGGTGGAAGAGTGCTCGAGTTAATTTTTCTTGGGAAATGGGAGTAAGATGGATGGTGATTCAGAAGCTTTTGCCTTTGGTGTGAGTGATGGAACCTGTGAAAATGCTGGAGAGGTTGAGATACAAAGCACGAGTACAGCTCAAGGAGGTGGGATACAAAGTACAAGTGCATTTCAAGAGGGTGAAAAAGAAGGTGCAAGTACACCTCAAGTGGAGACATCCCTTCGTAAACAACCGATGAGGATCCATAAGTGTCCTAGTTATTTGAAGGACTATGTAGTGTCCTAAGTTATCTGTTGAACTGTGTTATGAAATAACATTTGTAACTTTTGTTCTAAATTATTGCTTTATTGTTTTCTTTATTAATGTATTACTTATTTGAAGAACTATGTCATTTGTAACATGTATTCTTAAGTACGACTTGTTTTCCATTTCTCTTGTTGTTTTTGTTTATTATTTTTAATTAGTTACTTAGTGTGAAGATAAGAGGATATGTTATGTTTTGATTCCGCGCTGTGTTCGGCGGAATGTTGGCGTCTAAGGATTCTGGAGGCGACAGTTACTGAAGCTCTCCAGAGTGGCTGGATGCTAGGTCGCTTGTAGAAATAAACCTTCTACTTGAACTTACCTCTGTGACAGATTTGAGCTTATTCACATCACACTACATACCTGGTGACTGCTTCATCGAATTCGCTGATACTAGCTTATCAACTTCGGAAGGATGAAAGGCTGAATGACCCCTAGATATCCAGTAGATAGTGCATTACATAAAGAACTCAGCAGAGAGCACTGAAGTTACTGGGCTGCTTTCCAGATTATAATAGCTTGTTCCAAATGGAACGTGCATATGTTCTGAATGAGGGCATCACTAAAGGCACAGGGCTAGTTTCAGTTCAACATTTAGCGTCTTCTACTACTTTCCCTTTTTTGCAAGCATTTGCTATACCTATGTGTGTTTCAAATTTCCATTCCAGTTGGCGTAAAAAAAGTTTTTCAATATTTATATTGTTTTATTTTCTCTCGAACCAAACATCCACATTAAATACAAGAAAAAAAGGGGGGGGGCGGGGATGGGGATAGGGACGACAAAAGATGACAAACAAAATTACGAATACATTTTAAAAAATGAGCGCCATTGCGCTATGTAAAACCTTGAATTTGCGAAGGCGCGCCAGGATAAACAATAACATTGAACTGGTAGTCATGAAAAGCGCTTGATTACTGCCCAGCGAAATCGTACTGCGTACAAAATAAAAAGAAAAAGTAGTCCAGAAACCATATGGAAAACATGGAGTCTTGTATGTTTTCAGCAGTTAGCCGGTGCGCGCAAGGAGGGCTAACCGCCGAAAAAGGCATGACGTATGCATGCCTTTCACTGATCAAATCAAGCGAATTTTAAAAAGCAAGCCCACGAACCAACAAAACTGATGGGCGTTGTTTAAAGCCCACAGAGCGATTACAACAGGTGCCAGAGCTCTTGCGTGCTCGACCTTAAAAGTGGGATTAAGATGGAAGTAAGCAGCAGTTGGACACACTCTGTGGGTCTGGCCTGTAAGGACTTGGCCCCTGCTTGATAATACATAAAAAAAGGCCGCTGCAAGTTTAAGAGGGGTTCTTGCTCTGTTGCCACCACCGAAAAGAAGATAACCTATAACCAGAGTGCCTGTTTTTCTGTAAACCTTCGATGCAGGGTTACACATGTTTAGGGAATTAGTTGCTCTTGTTTCAATGCAGTGTGTATTGTAGATATGGTTTACATGACGGCGCTACAGCAACATCCCTTGGAAAACCCCTGCATTTCTTTATTCACTGGGAAGCTCAAACCTTGAGCACTAAACACGCTCTCTTGTCGGAGCCTGAAGTGTTAGGACTTTTTACTGTGTGTTTATCACTGCTCCTCGAGGTGCCTGTAAATTGGCAGTTTACCGCCTGCGGGAAGAAATAGCATGCAATTTGCCAGATGTGAGAATTACATTAGATCTCATCACCATGTTCCCTCAGCAACTTTAAAATGTATTATTTTTTGCACTGAATATAAGACACCTGTTGCTGTTACAGGGTTTGCGTGTTATGATTACCTTGTGTTTTTTTTATACTTGAATGCAAGGAGGAACAACAGCGCTGGAAACCTCTATGCTCAGTCAGTGGCGTAACATAAGTCGCCCGCAGTGTGGGGGTGCCCTGTGTTCAAAGGGGCCCCCTCAACAAAAGTGGCAGGTGGAAGGCCAGGGAAGGGGGCCCCCTCCACGTATTTTCAGCACCCCACCCCAGGTTTTGTTATGCCACTGTGCTCAGTGGTCCTCATTTTGACAATCTGGGAAAGATGACAGTCTGTGCCATGAGATACAGCTTTGAGCAGCGTTTTACACCTATAATTGAGAAATCAGCCCTCGATTCCCTGTGCTAGCTTGCAGTGATGTAGAGGTTTGATGGAAAGGCCTGTGGTAGGAGTAATGTTTTGGGCCCTAGACCCTCATGCTACTAATATAAATGGCACAGACACACGGTTAGGGTTCAGACTCCTAGCCCAGGGCATGTGCGCCTGGCCCCTTTTATTAGCAGGGTCACCTAACTGGTGACACCTGTGATGGATGGGTATTGGGTGTGTGTGGAAGCCAGCCCTCAGCAGTGTGGCTGGTGGAAACACTAGAATGTGTCCAGCAAGACACTACATTTCTCCCAAACTTTATTGAAAAACAAACAACCAAGTCCAACCTGCGGGAGAGAAACACTGAAATAAACACTGAAGGGGCCATTATGACTTCGGCAGACGGTTTACACCCGCCGCCAGAGTCCTTACGGACGGGTTGCCACCAGTGCGGCCGCCTTCTCGTGCGCCCCATTACGGGTTTCCTGCTGGGTCATTTTCCGCCCAGTGGGAAACGGCCTACAGCATTGTCGCCAGCTCGTAATTGAGCCGATGGCAATGCTGTAGTGCATAGGGTGCACCAGCCAGGGGGGTCCCCGCACTGCCCATGCCAAGTGCATGGGCAGTGCAGGGGCCCCCCTGGAGCACCCTGCACCCGACTCTGCCAGCCTCTACATGGTGGTGCTACCACCATGTAAACGCTGGCAGAGGGGGGGTCATAATCCCCGGACCGCCAGTCCCTCCTGTGGAGGAGAACTGGCGGTGCTGGCAGTCTGACCGCCACGGTCATAACGTGGCAGTCAGACCTCTGCCAAAGCGGTCGGACCACCGCTTTGGCAGCAGTCAGACTGCCACTATGACCCTGGTGGTCAATAAACCGCCAGGGTCGTAATGAGGCCCTGAGTTTCATCAGGTGGTCCACTGGACATCCTGCATGGACAGGTACAGCTGGGGGTACTTGGCATCAAGGCATGCCTCCGTAGTTTAACCAGACTGCCCTGGACACGAATGGCAGTGTTGATGAAGTCTGGATACCTCAATCGCATGTCCACAACATTACAGTTCACTTAGGGACCGTTGGTCTTGTCCTGCCTGTGCTCACGGTGTTGTAGTCTATTCACAAAGTTTGATGCGGGTTTTACAGGGTTGGTGTCCTCTGGCTGTTAAGACTCAGGTGCTCTGGCCTCTGCGCAATAGTCTTTGGGTGACCAGTTTCCGTCCGTGACTTCAGTGCTTCCCAGTGCCTGTCGTGGAGCTGCCTCAGACACATATATGTCTTGGAGGGATTGCCCTCTCTCTGGAATTCCCCTGAGGCCCTTGTCCCTAGATTGCAACAGGACTGCATGGGCTGTGCGGCCACTCGTAGGCCGTGCCAAGGGAGTCGCTGTGGAACTCCCAACAGGGCCACGTCCAAGCCTCATGCAACCCCAAGGGTGGATGGTCCAAATGGTCAAATATGCTCTCTGCGGCAGGTGTCCAGGTCACGGGGGCTCACAGCAGGTTTCTGTGTGATCAGCCTCCCACGGTGCCAGGGATGCCTTGTCAACCTCTGGTCTTTTCAGTGACATTGGCTCCACTCTGGTGGTGCTGTGTTCCTTAGGTGGTTTAGGTAATGCACCTGGTAAGGATGATGATCTTACCAACTAGGAGTTAGATAAACAGGTGGCAGTGTCGTTCTTGGAGAATGGGTGACTTGAGGGACTTTGTGGCCACTTGCGGTTCTTGCACGGTGTGTGCTGTTGGCAACAGGATGCCAACAATGTCAAGCAGCTGGTGACAGGTGGCAGGACAGTTGTATGAAGAAGAGTGAGGCCTGGACGCGGTTTGAGCTTGCCAGCAGCTTACCGTTGGTCGGCCTGCAAGCTGTCGCCAGTGACATCTGCTCACCCTGGTGGCTGGCTTGTGGGGATAAATGCCCTTTTATATGCTGGCACGAGTCCTCAGTCATATCACTCTTCTCCCTTTCTCTTGCGCACCTGTGGTGTTCCAGATCTTCCGTGTGACCAGTCTGTCACACCCTTCTTCTTCAAACCTTCACGACGTGGTGTCGTGCCACGTTCCTCTCTGTCTGTTTTCCTTGATGTGGCGTCTGGCCACATGTTTTCCTTTTGTGCAGACCTCTCGCAGGTCCTGCCTTGTCTAAGGATTAGGCATCTTCTCCATTTAGTTTGTGCGACTCTCCTCTTGCCTGTTGTGAGTCACTGCCGACTCTGTCTTGAAGCAGTCTGAGGAACGGCACTCTTTGAACAGTATCTGGCCCATTGCAGGGCAGCGATGGCAGGTTACCTCCTTTCCGCCTCCTCTCGATTTCCTTCCTCAATGTGGCGTTGGGCTATAGGTCGCATGTTGCGCCACATGGATCTCTCGCTGTTGATGTGCTCACCTCGGCTGGTACATCTTCTTCCATTGCAGCCTGTCGCAGGCTTAGTCCTGTCAGTAGGTCTTGATCTGTTCTCCTCACACACCTCTCGCAGGTCTAGTCCCTTCCGGGATCTCCTTTGTGATCCGCTCCCTTACTTGAGGGTCACCGTCTCCTTCTTCCTCGTATCTTCACTCACGGAACATTGCACTGTTGAGGCGCTTGCTCCTCCACAATCCGGTTTGCTTGGCAGGGTCCGTCACTCCTCCTGACCTACTCAACTATGGGCCAATGGTGGCCATCTGGTGCTGCGGTGTGGCTGGCTAGTGCGGCCTCTTCTCACTTGGCGTTTCATCTTGTCTTGTGGGGCTCTTTTGGGCTCCTGCTCATCCTGTCAGGTTTGCTGGTGTGACCCTCTGCGCATCTCTGACATTGCGATCTGTCCTTCTTCCTGGGCACCTTTTGCTGGCACCTGGCGTGCCTATTGTCCAGGCCTACGTTGGTGGCCCTTTGCCGCTGGGTGCATGTGGTGCTATCTTCTTAGTTGCATGTGCAGCAGGCAGCCACTAAGGGGGGTGTGCTCTTCCTTGATTGCTTGCGCTGTCCTTGGCCTAGGGTGTTGCATCTACTGGACACTTGGCAGCTTTCGTTGGGGGTGGTTTGGGCTTCTAATGGGATTAACAGTCTTTCTCTGCAGGCGTCCTCTGCTGGTGCCTTGTGACCCCCTTTTTCTCTTTTGCAGCGGTGGCCGTTTACCACTAGGGGGCATGTTTCACATTCCAGTTCCCACTGGTTCATGCCCTTATTTTGCAATCCCTATGATGGGGAGACATCAGTTCCATTCCTGCCACTTTCCTACAGACGTAGCAGGTTACTGGGTTTGTTGGGGGAACAACAGTGCCACTGTGCTGTCATTCTGGGGTCGGGATGAGGTGTGGTGCTGGGGGATGCCCACTAGGTGGCGCTGTGGTCACAGCAGGAGGCCTTGGTAGCTTGTCTAAGGCTGCAGGCTTTGTTGCTCCTTGGGCACTGCAGAGGCAGGCATAAAATAGGCAATGCTTGGGGGGTTGGCTTCGAGTTACTATGCTGCTCTCAAAACTGACGTGCAGACTCAATCTCCCCTCTTTGTGGCGGTGCGCTGCTTGCCTGAGCGCTTCTCATTAGGAAGTTGAATGTCTCTTCTACAACGCGGGGTGCACAAAAAGGTGGGTGGCAGTCACTGTGGGATGACTGTAACATTCGGGTCTCCTTATGCGCCCATGCAGCAAAGCCTATCGGGTGATGGTATGGGGCGATCAGCAATTACCATAGAGGCAGTCGCGGGCCGCTCCACACTCATCGTGCCTGCAGGTAGGGCCTCAGCCGGTGTGCCTCTCTCCATGATCCTGCCTTGCTGCCAGTTCAGCTCTCTCGCTTATAACTTGCATGGCCGGAAACAAGGCGTTAAGGACACATTGTAAGGTGCCGTCCGGTCTTACTTTTACGGCGGTATCGGCAAAAAGGGGGAGGGGCGCAGCCTCTCTTGGGAGTGTGTGGGTGCTTTACGCATGGTGCTGGCTGCAGTCCTTCACCCCCTTTTTACTTCCCAGCCTCTCGCACAGCTTTGCCTCCAATCTGCCCGCGGGGCTCACCTCCCGCCTGATGGATGGGCACGCGCTGGTCCTGATCCTCCACTGCCTCGCGGGAGTTGCGGCTTTTGTCATGGAGTCCTTTATTTTAAGTCCTCAGTGGGGGCAGCATATGGGCACCCGTTGGGCATGGGGCAAACTATAGAGTGGGCCATGTCCTACCTCTAATGGCTCGGGTATGTCCGATGTCGGTGCCACTTCCACCTTTTGAAAGCCGGCTTCGTGGTCACTCGGACTGGTGCGATTCCACCCCATGAGGAAATGACATGCTTCTAGCTCAATGGCCTTCGCCCAAGGCCATCATGCTACTAATATAGATGACACAGACACATGGTTAGAGTTCATATTCCTGGCCCAGAACACGTGCTCCTGGCCCCTTTTATTAGCAGGGTCACCTGACTGGTGACGCCTGTGATGAATGGGTGTGCAGTGAGTGTGGAAGCCAGCCCTCAGTAGAGTGGCTGGTGGAAACATTAGAATGTGTCCAGCAGGACACTACAGAAGGATATAAAGTTTTATTCACTAAATGAAAAATTCTCACATTCTCGGACCTTTTTCATTAGTGAAATATCATCGACCAATACAGAAAATTCTGCAGAAGCGCAGGACGACACTGTATGGATTTCTAATGACTAAGGAGACCCTAAACAAAGTCTGTTACTCTTTCCCTTTTTATGATTCACCCTCTATTTCCCAATTGAGTCAACCAGTTCAAACAAGGAACTGATTTGCTGACAATAATGGAAGACCTGAATCACCTTTAAAACAGGAGAAAGTCTGCTGTGTTGCCCTGGCAACCACAAACCAATTCCTCTGGGATTTTTGACTGTGTCACAGTGTAGTAAATAAAAAGGGTGCAGATCAGCCCAGGGAAAGGCTAGGATTAGTGCCCGTAATTGCACCAATTTTACCTTATAAGGCAACGATGTAAAAAAACGCAGCCATGGCACATATCAAATTCCCCGGACGCACTACCTCTTAAACATGCAGAGGGATATCTTAAAATGAAGGAAGCAGAGTCATTTAAGCAAGGATTGCTCCTTCATTTGGCCTAGAAGTATGAGTGACATTCTAATTAAGGGCACAGTAGTGATGTTTATGTCAGGCAAAACCTGCATGTGGGGGACGGTGTAGCCGTGGGACCCTCCCCGCACCCTTCCAAGGGCACCCCAAAGGGTCCACTAACTTGGAACCACTTCTTCGGGGGCACACAGTTACTGTGCCTCTCGAGAGCCCTCCCGGCCTGTGTGCCCACCTCCTAACTTTCTCCATGAAAGGCCCCAGTAGTATTGGATCGCGGTGCGGTCCATGTGTAAAAAAAAATGAAATGATTGCTAATGCAGATGTAAACATGAATAAATAGTGATAGTTTTCAGTACAATAAAAACTCTGGTACAAAGTGATATCGTAATCTTTAAGCAAGTAAAAAATCAAATGCTATAGAAAAAGGAAAATATGGAATCAATTGCTCACAATTTTCCTTCTCTGTGAACCTGTAATTAATTTTAATATGTTTCAAATGGGCTCAGAGGACCTCACATCCCTTCCAACGCTGCGAGCTTGTTTTTGCATGTGCATATGCCATTGATGGAGTTCAGACAACACAACAACAAGGGTTCTGGAGGAGAAAAAGTCTCTCCTTTTACTGTTTGTTTGTCTTTCTCTGTCTGACCCCCGCATCATCTTTCCCCTTGCCTCTTTGCTACTGCATTGCTGTCAGAAGGCAGTGGGCCTGCACTGACCTGAGGGCGCCTGTTTGGTAAGTCTTATGCCTGACGTTGCTCTCCTTTAAAGGCCTTGCCTGACTGACAGGTAATGCATACATGCCAATAAACTACCTTGCATCAGGCGTATTTAAAAAGGATCATGTCTGTTCCTTAAAGCGCCCCAGTGCTGCTAAGTGCAATACAGACTTTATGCAGGGCCACTGGAATAATGTGATTTTGCTGCCACGTCATTTTCCGCATAAGTATAGATAGGCCACATTTGCCAATACTGAATCATGTGGTGCATTGCTTGCAGATGTTAGCAAGAAATGTTTCTTGCTCAAACAGATCAAAAGTTACTACTAAACATTTTTTGTGAAATATGTTGCTGCGCAGTGATTTTGTTGCTTAATGCTGTATTTGGGTGCTAAGCTGGTACTAATGAAGTGAAACATTTGCTCTGACAGTGTTATCATCTGTAAAAGTGACAAAATAATTGAGAAATACTATAGTAAATTATGCTGCATAATTTGCCTTTCTGGCTGCATACTGTCAACCCTGCCACATAATTAGATTCCTTTTTGGCAAATAATTCCAGTGACCGTGACTCTATGTGATTAGTAATACAGGCAAATAATATGAATACATATATATCCAATGGTTATAAAATCAGGCACGAAATTAAGTTAGTACATCCAAATCGTATGCCTTCTCTAGATGTGAACGTTTACAAGAGCTGAAAAGTTACCTTACACATGTACATGTTCCACTACCGGCATCCAAAATAGTGCAGCCCATTGCTTGAATGTTAATGTAGTTCTGTGAATTCTGTTTTTTTTTTTAATTCTGGGGGCATTTACACCTGCTACAGTCCCATGTATTTCCACCTTGAAACTTTTAAAAAGAAAAGAAAAAGAAGCATTGGCAAAGGCTGCCAGTCTTTCAAGTATTTTTCAGTGCTTATTCTGTTTTGTGTCAGCCACTGTCACTGTAAAACTATATTGAATGTAGTTCTGCTGGCACCATTCCACTGTCAAAAAAAACGACCAAAAGCTAAAAAAAAATATTTTTGGGCGCAATGGCTGAAGTGGGCTGGCTCAATGTTCCATTGATTTATGCTGTTGTGGGAGAAAGACAGATGTGAATGACACAAAAATAGACCTATCGATGAATAAACCTGCCTGAAAGCTCCTATAAGTATTTTGTATATCATTTACATAATTTTAGTAAAATCAAAAGGTATTGGGTAAAGACAGGCCTAATAGGAGATTATTTGTTTTTTTTATCTGAGTTAATCTTTCAGAAAATGTTTTCTGTTCTCAGCCTCCTAATTACTAAGGTGAGGAATGATGGAATAATCTGGGCCCAATTCACAACCTATCCTGAATCTGCACTGTATCTGTACTATTCCTCACAGGTTCAAATTCCCGATGTCCCCTTATTCGTAGAGTTCTGCAGTGGTATTCGTGGAAAGCTGAGCTAAGTGCAGCTTTTTTGCCATATTGCTGAGCGAGACACGTGGCTGAAATTTCCCAAATGGTTAATTGTACATTTTTTTATTTTCCATTTTTTCCTCTGGAAAAAACGTTTAAGTGGAGGATCCCTTCCTCAGATACCCCCACCCAGTTTCTGGTGACCCTTAGCGTAAAGTTACTGAAACCTTTTCTGGAGCAAAACTCTGACAGTATCCCCAATGGGAAAGCACTGGAAAGGAGTTTGTGAATGCTCATAAACTAACAAGGTAGAGGGAGAGGATGTTGTGTAACAGGCTGAGAATCCGACTTTGAAACTGGGGAACCAGGATCGAGGCTAGGCGTAGGCTCAGCATACTGTGATTCCGGGTAAATCACTTAGGGGGTCATTACAACATTGGCTGTAACCGCCATGCGGCCGCCAATGCGGCCGCACTCCAGCGGTATCCATTACAACATCCCCGCTGGGCCGGCGGGCGCAAACCTAGTTTATGCCCGCCGGCCCAGCAGGGATGCGGCCGCAACATAGGAGCCGACTCCTAATGGAGCCGGCGGTGTTGCAGCCGTGCGACAGGTGCAGTTGCACCCGTCGCGCTTTTCACTGTCTGCTATGCAGACAGTGAAAAGCTGCATGGGGCCCTGTTAGGAGGCCCCTGCACTGCCCATGCCAGTGGCATGGGCAGTGCAGGGGGCCCCAGGACTCCCCTTACCGCCAGCCTCTTCCTGGTGGTGAAAACCGCCAGAAACAGGCTGGCGGTAGGGAAGTCATAATCCCCAGGGCAGCGCTGCTTGCAGCGCTGCCCTGGCGGATTATCACCGCCGGGGCTAAAACGGCAGGAAAACGCTGGCCCCGGCGGTGCGATCGCGGCGCTACCTCCGCGTTCGAAATATGTGTCTCCATACTGCCAGCCTGTTGGTGGTACGGACGCCACTTTAGCCCTGGCGGTCTCAGACCGCCAGGGTCGTAATGACCACCTTAATCTCCCCGGGTCTACTAAAACTGAATGCGGCCTTGTGTGACATAACTTGTGCGTATGTAAAGCGCTCCAATACCTTCAGGTAGAGTGTGCGCTGTATAAAAAATAAAAAGTAACCTTGACTCATTCCTCCAGCATTCCTCCTGTGTAATTCACATCACTTGTGGAAGAGAATTCCATAATAGTAAAACAATTTACACTCACAGGTATCTTTTTGTGGATGACTGGATATAAGGCTTTGCGATTCTGGTCCAGAGGGTTTACATCTTTCCCTTCAAAGATTTCATTTTTGTGAATGTTTGCAGTTGATAGTTGTGGGCAAGAGCGGTATCCAGGAATTGAATGGGATAGGTGCACCCTATTTCCGTTAATGAGATAAGAATACACACGATCAGTGTAAAAGGTTTAAGAGCCTCCGTTGATTGCACTGAGCTCCCAACAAGAGAGATCTCAGTCACAGGAGCTCTGTCTTGTGTTCCAAAGCTCCCGTGTCATGTCACGTGTCCCAAAGGCTCGGCTATTGTTCTGAAATCAGCCACAGGTATCCATGCAGCAGAACCCATCACATCCTTAGGACTCCTGTGTGTGTTAGAAACACTGGGCTCTATTGATTATCCAATAAGGTCTGCCAAGCTTTTCCAGCACCGCCCACGCAGAGCTCGACTGCTGTGCATGATATAAGTTACATCTCCTGTCCTGCGATCCATTATTCCATTTTATATGATCTGTTTGACAAAGGCTCTACATGCCATCACTAATTGACTGTATATCTCTTTGCAGGCGGCTAAACTCGCAGAAATGTCATTGAATTCAGCACCTTTGTTTGCATGATTTTTTCGAGTCGGTGCTAAACATTTTTTAATATGTGCTGTATGAACGCATTGTCTTTCGGGGAACATTTTCAATAGTGTGCACCGAGCAGCATAGATGGCTTTTATGGATTTTAATATTGTTCCAACAACAAAACTTAGGGCACATGTTGCTTAATTTAGCAACATGTATTCATGCACGAGTTAGTGGTTGAAGGCTGTACACTGAAAAATGAAAAACAGATTTTTGATTTATGTATTATCTTCTCAGTATAGCAGTTTCTATATTGTGAACCTCCTGAAGTACATGAAACGTTATCCACGAAGAAAAGTACAGAAACTCACAAGCAACAAAAGAATAATGAGAATGCGATAAATTGAATATGAAGAAGAATAGAAAAGTTAAAAAGGAGAGCTCCAACAGAGCACTTCAGAGGGAGCTGTTAGTGTACAATGCTGCAACTCCACGTCCTCATCCCTCTTACTTGTGTTCCTCATCTCAGCCCTTGGCCTGTGTGGTTTGCCCCATCCAAGAGAGGATTGTATTCTCTTAATCCCAAAAAGGCGTTTTCGAAGCAAATACACCTAGAAATAGATACTGCATTACTTTTATGCAATAGAAAAACAGGAGCGCCTCACTGCACGCTTCATACACAAAATATAACGTTTTTAGAGTTCTTTTGACTCCTAATACTTCACTATTGTCATTTGTTTTCTGCCACTAGTCTCTCCACCCGCCCACCTCTCAGACTCAGTTTACCTAATAAAAACATAGGGCCTGATTACGAGGCTGGCAGTCTTGAGACCGCCATCCTTGCGGTGAAGGTCAGAACTGCTGTGGCGGTCCGACCGCCACATTGAGAAGTATCGCCGTCCCCGCCGAAATCGGTGATCCTGATGGGCTGACAGTGGTGGAGGACGGAATCACACTTATCACACATTGAGAGTGAGAATAACACCTAGTCACTTTCTCCCAACATAACATCTATATCACACCATAGTAACTACGTTATGGGAGTTATTTCTGTGACTGGACCATTCGTACTATACTGGGATTTTCTGAACTAACCTCTCATACTACCAACCAACCGGATTATTCCAAGAATTAAAATAGACGCCTCCCCACTAAATAGTGGCATGCTTCATCATCGGCTGTCTATCCACACCCCGGTAAGATGATACTACCGGGGCAGACTCAACCAAGGGTTAAAAATGCCAACTGGACAGTGGCAGGGATCCAGATCATAGCATTAAAATACTTAATGGTATATCCCAAGAATATTTTGTTTATTACAGGGTACCAAAGGTATAAATAAAATCAAACAATACTTCTGTTTCCTGTGGGTTTTCTAATGTTTCTAGGAAACCCTTCTTCCAAGCCAACATGTTTTGGCCCTCTCTAAGAGCCCAGTCAGGTCTAGGGGTCTTTTTCAGAGCCAATGACAACTTTCCCTGCTTATCACATCAAAGTGTCATTCATACATGTGAGGCCTATTGCTCTCACCTGGTTCAAAGCTGACTTTACTTTCTGAAGTACCCTGTCTGTGGGTTATTCACGCATCAAGTGCACCTGGCAGGGGTGCGGGCCTGTAGTCACACATTCGTCAAGGATCCCGCACTGCAATCTTGGACGGACTAAACAGGTCACTAGCCATCTACTGATCAACTAGTGGTCCCTGCTCATAAAGATCAGCTTTTACCACAAGAAAGGCAATTAAGGCCCAATAGATACCTTTGAGATAAGGCACTTGGCTTTGAAGCTGATCTGTATCTTTACCGGGAACCAGCCTAGACCTCTGAAAACCGGGATGATAAAGGCCTAATTAGTGGAGCTAGTTATCTAGAGGAGTAAACTCCTTTATTGTTAACAAGTGGGTTAGACCTTAAAAAGATTCTTTGTGATAATAAACTAGTTTTATTTAACCAGTAATAACTATTCCTGTCCATGTGCCTTACCAGCACACAGTGATAATGCTTCCATTTTCTTACGATAATGGCATTACTCCTAGTCCTACTCCCTCGCCTTCCTTTTAACCAATGAGGCCTCCCGCCTCCCCCCTAGACCCTCCCTTCCCCTTTCAAAAACCCCCCCCACCCTTATCCCCTCCTGTACAAAAACCAAGCCCAAGCTGCAACTCGGACAGTCTGTACCGGGAGGGTGGGAGGGAACGGAAAAGGAAGGCGAGGGAGTAGGACTAGGAGTAATGCCATTATCGTAAGAAAATGGAAGCATTACCTCCCGTCCCTCCCTCGCCTTCCTTTTAACCAATGAGACATAGCAAGAAAAACACACAGGAGACGGACATCGAGTTGCAAGACCTTTATTTAATATCCTGCACCAAGAACATCCCCAAACATTATCTCATAGAGGATAAGACCCGGTGACCTAACACCGACTCCAAACTACCCAAGTCCGACAGCCTATAATGACGCACAAACGTCGAAGGAGAAGCCCAAGTGGCGGCCCTGCAAATCTCCACCACCGAAGTCCCCTGAAGCTCTGCCACCGTCGCCGCCATGCCTCTGGTAGACCTCCCCTGAATCCCTAGAGGAGGAACCACCTCTTTCAAGGAATAGGCCAACAGAATCAAAGATCGAACCCACCGACTCAAGGAAGCCGTGGAAGGTTTCTCACCTTTGCGCACCGGACCAAAATTAACAAACAGTGAATCCCCTTTACGAAAAGGAGCCACCACCCACAGATACTCCAACAAAACCCTACGTACATCCAACGAATGCAAACGGACCTCCTCCCTTGATGAGGGATTCGGACAAAATGAAGGAAGGATGACCTCCTGCCTGGAATGGAACGAAGAATTGACTTTTGGAATAAAGGAAGGCACCGGAACCAGAACCACCCTATCGGGAAAAATCTTACAAAAAGGAAAGGAACATGCCAATGCCCCCAATTCCCCCAACCGACGAGCCGAAGTAATGGCGACCAAAAAGAACGTCTTCAAAGATAGATGTCGCAAATCACAGTCCCCCAATGGTTCAAAAGGAGCCTCCGTCAACACATCCAAAACCAAGGACAGATCCCATGAGGGAAAAGAACGTACCGGGCGAGGAAATAAATTAATAAGCCCCTGAAAAAATCTAGGCATCAATCGCCCTTCATCCTGAAGATTACGCCACGGTCCTCTAAATGCCTGAATAGCCGCCCACTGTACCCGAAGAGAAGCCACTGACAACCCTAAACGAGCACCGTCCGGCAGGAACTGCATCACCTCAAAGAGAGAAGCGCAGGTAGGATCCAACTCACGACTTAAGCACCAAGACGAAAACACCTTCCACTGTCTACCATAAGAAAGCAAAGTTGAACGTCTCCTTGAAGCCAGCAAGGTAGAACTCAAAGCCACTGGCACCCCTAGACCTGTCAACCCCCTCCGTTCAACTTCCAAGCCGTCAAGTGTAACCTCCTCAATGACCCCAATGGGAGGCAGGGAAACTCCAGGGGAGAAGGACAAAGAGGCAGAGGCCACATCCTCCCCTCCGCCATCAGCCTCAACAATGGGAACCAATTCGCCTTCGGCCAAAGTGGCGCAATCAGGATAACCCTGGACCCCAGATCCCTCACTCGTAACAGAAACGCCCTGAGTAGTTGAAACGGAGGGAACGCATATAAAAGGCCCTGCGGCCAAGGACATGACATCCCGTCCACCTCCCATGCTTGGGGACACCGAAACCGGGAGCAGAAGCGCTCCACTTTCGCATTCCCTACTGACGCAAACACATCCAGCACTGGAAGACCCCAAAGCCGAACCAGATGCTGAAACAGAGACTTCCGGAGAGAGAAAAGTTGAGAGGAAGGAATCACTCTGCTCAGTAGATCCGCCCGAACATTTACCACCCCCCGAATGTACGTAGCCCTGAGAGAAGGAACCCACTCCTGAGCCCACACAAAAATCTCCCTGACTAGATTGAACAGAGCCCTCGATCTGGTCCCCCCTTGCCGATTGACATAAGCCTTGGCCACTAAGTTGTCTGTGCGAACCAGAACCGCCAACCCCATCAGGGAATCCTGGAAATGGACCAGAGCCAGGAATATTGCCCGCAATTCGCGCCAATTTGAGGACCGACTCGCCTCCCGAGGGGACCAAAACCCCTGAATCTGAGCTGACCCCATCCATGCCCCCCAACCGGAGAGGCTGGCATCCGTCGTCACCACCACGGGTCTCAGAGGCGACAAAGACACCCCTACCCTCAGGTGGTCTGCATCCAACCACCATTGCAACTCTCTGTGAATCAATCCGGACCCTGGAACCCTGTCCTTCAGAGAACCGGACCCTGGAGCCCACCTTCTCAAGAACCACGTCATCAAGCACAGGAGATGGAAACGTGCCCAAGGAACCAGAAATATCACTGACGCCAAATGACCCTGCAGTCGCAACCATAGAAGAGCTCGGGGAGCAGACAGTAACAATACCTTCTTTACCAAAGCCTGGAGTGCATCCAACCTTTTTTCGGACACAGTCACCAACCCTAGAATAGTCTGAAACCGAGCCCCTAGAAAAACCAAATCCTGGGACGGCACTAAGTCTGATTTCTCCCAATTGATCAAAAACCCGTGGTTTTGCAGGACCCACAGAACTTGGGCCACTTGCCTCTGCAAAAGGTCTCGTGAATGGGCATGAATCAAAATGTCGTCTAGATAAGGATGCAGAAACACCCCTTCTGAATGAAGCAAAGCCACTAGAGGAGCCAGCACTTTTGTGAAAATCCGAGGAGAAGATTTTAGACCGAAAGGCAGAACGCAAAACTGAAAATGGTCCTGACCCACAGCAAACCTCAGGAACTTTTGAGAGGATCTTGCCACAGGCACGTGTAGGTAAGCATCCTGCAGATCCAGTGACACCAGAAAGTCCCCTTGTCTGACCAATGGAAAAATAGTCTGAATGGACAGCATGCGGAAATGCACTGTCCTGATCCAGGTATTCACCTCCTTTAGATTGAGCACAGGCCGAAATCCCCCTGAAACTTTCTGTACAAGAAACAAGACCGAATAAGTGCCCTGACCCCGTTCGTCTAGCGGAACGCGGGAAATGGCCCCTTTGACCAGTAAGTCTCGCACTCCATTCAACAATGCTCTTCTCCGTGACCCCCTTGAAGGCAGAGGTGTGGGACGTACCCCTGAATCTGGAGGAACCACAACAAAATCTATGACATAACCATTGGTCACAATGTCTAAATACCCAATGATCGTTTACACTGTCCTCCCAAGCTGAAAGAAAGTGACTCAGTCTTCCCCCAACCGGCCCTCTGCCAGGCCCACAGTGATTGTCAGGACCCCTTCTTGAAACCACCCCGGGTCGCAGGAGCAGACTTCTTAGGCAAAAAACGTGGCTGAAAACGACGTTTCCTAAATGAAAAGGATTTAGCATCCCTAGTAGGAGAAGATCTGGAATGCTTCTTCCACCCTTTACTCGAAGAAGAACCCCCTTTATAAGGTAAGGCATGCTTCCTCTCCTTAAATGCCTTGGAAAGCATGGACGGCAACTGCTCTCCAAACAGGTTACGGCCTTCAAACGGCAGTCTCAACAAGGCCGCCTTCTCCCCTGGATCAGCCTTCCAGGAACGCAACCAGAGAGACCTACGAGCCCCAATCAAAGACCCAGAAGCCAGAGCCGAAGTACGGACCACATCAGAAGACACATCAGCCAACAATCTGGCCTGCTGCTCCATACCAGCCAGGAGCTCTGAACATTCCGCCCCTTCCTGTACAGCCACCGCCAGTTTATCAAAGTCTTGAACCAATGACTGTGACGCATAAGCAGAATAAATCCCTGCCTTCAGCGCCAGATTCTCCGCAGCAAAAGCCCTTTTAAGACCCGAATCCACTTTACGGTCTGTGGCATCCGTAGGCACACAATCCTCCGGATTGACTGCCGTTTTGCCAATTAGAGTAGCCAAAATAGAGTCCAGGCGTATTGAAGGAGGCAAAACCTCCTCACCCTCAAGTAAGTAAAGTTTCTGAAGGAATCGTGGAACTTGAGCCTTCTCCACATCCTTCCACTCACGAAACACCATATCCTTCACAGGTCCCTGGAAAGGCATGGCAAACTTTGAAGGTGTCTGATATTGAGGAAATAAATGAGAATCCGAGGGTGTAGGTTGAAACACTGGGAAACCCAAATTGTTCCGAACAAGTGCCATCACTTCCCACATTTCTTCTCTGGAAACATATTCCCCCCCAGATGACGTTGATGGGGCCTCATCCTCACTCTCTGATGAGGATTTCCTTGCTGCTACCGATGAGTGCGCACGCTTAGGCTGACCAGACCTGGCCACGCCAGCTTGCAGTGCCCTGGTAACAGCCACCTCAATCATATCCTGCACCTCCTCTCTAGACATGAGGGGAGTACCCCTGTCAGGTACCTGTGGGTTCTCAGGAAGAGCCATGCTATCCTCACCTCCCCCCTCCGAGGAGGAAGAAGAGACAATCCTACGTCTCTTTGCTGGAGCTTTAGGCATGGTAAACCATCAAAAAACACTGACTTCCATCCCAAAAAACTACCCTATATAAAGGACCCCGGTCCTCCCCCAACAGGGCTCCACCAATCCTTAAAGAGGTCAACCTATTGTAACATTGCATAATAAACCACGGGCCGAACGCCCGTCCTACCTGGAAGCAACACAAGAATCGAAGTTCCTCGGTTCCTCGCGGCTCCGCGGCGCGGAAACCCGGAAACCAACGCCCCAGCCACAGAGGACCAGCTGACCCCGTCAGCCCGCCCCCAGTACACGCCTCTCCAGCAGCCATGCTGCTCGTTCAAGACGCGACCCAGCCGTAGCACTCCTCGTGGAGCTCCGCGTCCCGAGGAGCGCCTCCTTCGACGACCTCCAGGCCCCGCCGTGCAGGTAAGAAAAAGGAAAGAGATCCGTCTAGCGTGGGCTAGACAAAAGAACAGGAGGGGATAAGGGTGGGGGGGGGTTTTGAAAGGGGAAGGGAGGGTCTAGGGGGGAGGCGGGAGGCCTCATTGGTTAAAAGGAAGGCGAGGGAGGGACGGGAGGTAATGCTCCTTCTTTTGAGCAGCCCCAGGAGCGCATGCACATCTAAAAGCTGTGCAGATTTTACTGGCTCTGTTTATTCTTAACTCACACTTGAGTTGCTTTTTGTGAGGGCGAGGTGTGGATTGACGATGGCAGGTGATTCTCACAATCACAGGTTCTTTGATTTATGACTCCTGTACAATCCAGGACCTACAGATGAAGTTGAGCAGACTGATTCTGATTGCACTCAAGCACAGACTCTAACAGATTGTTATTCCTTAGAGTATCCTAAAAATAAGTTATTGTTCCATTTCAGCAATGGCAACAGTTCAATTCCTACTTTGTCAAAGGAAGCTTTTCCTGCTGTCTCATTTGATTCTCCACTTTTCATGAAGCTTCTGCTCTACAAACGTACCCAACCTTCTCACAACTATCTCAACACATCAAAAAGAATCACATTCTTATTACCTTTTAGAGGATTAATCAACTGCCTGTGAGGGATAAGATTATATTTATTCCTCTGTGACATACAGGCATTAATTGCTATATTTAAAAAAATGCATTATTTTTGCACCAGCCAGTGCATATCCTTCACCCTAAAACCAAATCGGCACTCATTATTTCAGGATGCTTTGCCGAAGAGAAGATTCAAATCTTTTTTTTATGTATCAATATATTGTAGGTTTTAAATGAACGTATTATTCACAATTACCTTACCTTACAATGGCCACTAAGCCAACTACTACACTCACAAAAGAAATAACAGTTATTTTAAACACAGATGTGTACCTTGAGTGATTGAGGAAGGAGTAAATCCCCTAGCGAACAAGACGCCCAAGTGCTAGCTTCAAACAGCCATAGTTTTCTCTAAACTTTCAGTCGCATGAAAGCTGCTCATCATCTGGTGTGCTTGGGCACTGCCAGTTCCTCATGAGAACCTCTCATGAGTAGCCTGCAGCACCGAGACGTCACTAATGGATTAGGAAAAGCGACCAGAATTAAGCATCTGTGTACCACAAACCTTGGTAGCATCTGAAACTGATTTCTTACAAAAGGATTATGAAAGAACCAGACAAACAACTGGAAAGGCAGAGTAAAAGAAGCAGTTCAAATATGTGCATCTGCTCTTTGATATCCAGTTCTCATCAACAACAGTCCATGCCCCGTGGCTGCGGCACCACTTGATGCTGAGCGCGCATGTGATGGAGCTTACTGAAATTACGAGATGTGCCCCGAAGCCATGGCAAATAGTGGAGCGGTGCAACGCTCTTCAGCTGTATGTACTCCTACTGATGCGAGTATTTCAAAGCTAAGTAACCGAGAATGAGGACTATCCCATTCTCCATCCGCAGTTTGGTTTGGAATTGAAGCCTGAATTCTCACGAGAGGAACGGTAGCTCTACTTGCGCTGTGCGAGAAAAGCTGTCAACATAGAAACAATACTTTCACAATCCTTTTCGTCATCTGTTCTGCTGGAATAAACAACCTCACGCACTTTTCCAAGGCGACTGTCCGCTTTCTGTAAGTGCAGGGTAAACTGAAAATGTTTTTAAGTCTCCGCATGTGGCACACACCCAGTGTCATAGCTCCAATGATACATTTTTACTCTAACCAAGTCTCCCCCTACAACAAAAAACTACGCAATCTGCTTAAGGAAAAACCGGAAACTGCACGCACTGTGGGTAGCCCAGTTGTCGGATGCAGGCGATATTGCACTTGCGTACAGGCCAAATAAGTCACTAGGGCCTGATTCACAGAGAGATTTCTATGCATTGATATACTTTACAGCTGTCTCGGTTGTGAAATGCTTCTGGCTTTCAAGGCCTGATTGGCAACGCGTTCTTTGTGAGTAGTGTCTTACTCCAGCCTTTAGTTTTACTTTCTCATGAATTTCCATGCTCAACGTCGGCTAACTCATAGAAAACAGCGGTGTGATTTAGGTTCTAGGAGTGTGCCATGCCTTAGCCGAGAGTAACACAAGAGCAAAGGTCTATGGCTAGTGCTTTGCACACCTAAAGATTTCTGGCGCTATATTTCAGAAACTTTTCTCTGGCAAAAAATACATATTTGCATCATTTGATTAATGTTAATACACAATGGACTAATTACATTTTGAGAACATGCCTTGAGAAGCATTATTCAACAAACGTGGTGTTTTTTTAACCAGTTTGAATGCGTCCCAGATATAAAGATGGAAATCCTAATTGATGAATAATCTCCTTTTATTTATTTTTTTGCTCAAAATCTGCTTATTAAAATGTTTCAATCTTACATCATTTTTGCATCATAAAGAACGAAGCATCGATTAATATACACGTCATTGCCAACGCAGTAGGAAAAATTGCAGCAAATACATATGCGAGATTAAAGCTGTCTCGAGCGGGAAGGTAAAGGGAAAATCCATTGTATGCCAATGTGTTGCCAAAGGTGAGGCAGTGAAATCCTATGTAGAGGACTTGGTTCTTCACTTCAGTACCTTTGTATGCTTGGTTGGAAAGTGCAAAAAGATAACAAGCAGGGGTATAACAAACAAGCGGGGGGAGGAGGGGAGTGTGAGGGGTCTCCAGTCAGTGTTCACGTCAGTGGGAGTATAGGTAGGAAGTGGATACCCAAGACACTGCGGGATCCTTATTGCAGGTGGTCGCCAAGAAGAAGGGGGAAAATCACCCCTATTCTAATGGATCGAACATATGATGGGCCTGAAGCCAATGGAGGGCTGGAAGAATAAATAGTCTTAACGGGACATGCAATCAGTAAGAGGCGTCCACAGACGCAGGAACTTTTTGTCTGTGAAGGACAATTTATGTGTCATCTGTTCCATTGCCATGGTGTGCCAGAGCTGTGTAAACCAGTATGCCAGAGGTTGGGTTTGGGGAGACATCCAAGTTTGGGCTGTCAGGTGTTTGGCCGCGCGACTCATGTGGCATATGAAGTACCAATCCGCTTGTGTCATTGCTACCAGCAATCTGGGGCGTATCCCCAGGATGAACTGTGGTAGTCTATTGGGACGAGATAGCCCATGGTGCCCTTGATATATATGGCTTAAGATCTCTTTCCAAAACAATGGCAAGAGAGCGGCATGTCCACCATATATGGTGGAAATCACCCATTTGTGCCCCACAGCGCCAGCACAAGGCAGAAACCTTAGGGTAGATGGCATGTAAGAGAGTTGGAGTGTAGTACCACTAAAGCATTATCTACAGAGGGCAGCTTCTATGGATGTGTGGGATGTCCCTCCATAGCTGCTCCCACTGTTTGTGTGTAATACCAGGGGTGTTGTCTGAGGCCCATTTCCACTGGTATGGGTGGTAGGGTAAGAGGCGCGATTGCTGGGGGACCACATATGTCTTTGACACCGGTCCGCGGGTTTGAACAGGGGTGAAGGAGCGGCTATCAGCTAGTACATTGGGGGGGGGGTGAAGAGCCCAGTGCCGCAGCTGGAAGTACTGATGGCTGGTGGAGTCAGGAAGGTGGAATTCCGTTTTACACTGGTCAAAGGACTTCATAGTCTTTCCCTAGAATGAGTCTTGTAGGATTCTGCATTCGCCCTTTACCCAATCTGGGAAAGAGTCAAAGAGTCTTGAGGAAGAGCTAGTGAGAAGTTGAGGTTACATGCAATGGGGATGTTTGGAAATTGGAGTGTGGTCAGAGCCCGCCCTAGAGCCAGTTTGTCCCATATATTAAATACTGTGTGTGTTGGGTAGCGATATAAGCACTATGAGGGTGAAGCTGCTTTGGGAGCCACGCAAGATCCCAGGGTGGGTGGCACGTGACAGCTGTATCCATGTGTACCCAGTGTTTTTCGCTCTCGCACCCTACCAACTTGGAGATGTAGCACAGATGGGCTGCCCTTTATGTTGAGACAGGCAAGCCCTCCCCGGCTTCTCGGGAGGATAAGCAATACAGTGGAAACACAAGAGTGCTTCCCATTCCAAATGAATGAGCGAAAATCTCCCTGCAACCATTTGATGTCGTTTGAGGGGATGGGGTGGGTAATGATTGAAAAAGGTACAATAGTCTGGGCAGGATGTTCATTTTCACTAAGTTAGTGGGACCTAGCCATTAGATTTGAACTGGACTCCAGCGCCGGAGGTCTTCAAGTATTGCCTTGCAATAGCGCGGCCAGTTAGCGCTCATCCATGTGGCCAGGGAATCTGTAATAGTGAGGCCTAAATATTGTATGGAATGGGAGGACCATTGAAAGGGGTGAGTGCATGTGGGTGGTGAATGTGAGATTGAGTGCCTGGGACTTGGCCAAGTTGATCTTATACCCAGTTATCTGCTCATAGGTTTAGAGGGCATGGACCACTGTGGGGAGGGAGGTGTTCAGCTCCATCAAGGCAAGAAGGAGATCACCAGTGTATAGAAGGACTTTGTGCTCTTGTCCACCAAAGGGGATGCCCTTGCTATCGGAGAATTGGCGAAGATGGATGACAAGTGATTTGACTGCGAGGACAAGGACGGGTCGTCTGGCCGTTAATTTGAATGGAGGTGCTGTGTATGAGGCCATGATCCTACTGATCATGACTGAACTTAACCCTACTTTCTGCAGGATTGCCTTTAAAAAGGTCTAACTCACCCTGTTGAAAGCCTTCTCAGCATCGAGGGAGAGAAGGAGGACGGGAATGGCATGTCTGTGGTCCTTTTCAATTAGGTGGGCTTGGCGCCGGACATTAGCACAGCCCTTTTTATGTTGTATGAAACCAACCTAGTCAGGATCCATTAAGGCAGCTTAAAGGGATTCTAGGCGATTGGCCAGCATTTTGATATAGAGCTTGGCGTCAGTGTTCAGTAAGGCTATCTGGCGATAGGAAGAGCAAAGCATGGGGTCTTTACCAGGCTTGGAAATGAGTGTGATTTCTGCATTAGATATGGTTGGTATACGTCCTGTAGTGTGGGTGAAGGAGTTGTAAAGCTTGAAGTTGCAGCAAGAAAACCATGTAGAAGGCCAGAGTAAGGCCGCCTGGGCCTGGTGATTTGCCATTGGGAAGCACCTTAAGGGCTTTGTGGAGCTCAGCTTTGAAATTGGCTCCTCCAGGTCTGTAGCCAAACTGGGGGGTAGTGACTGCCAGAGGCAGGTCTGGAGGTAGGAATCTATTGAGGTTTGTTCTTCTCTCCCCGAGGTGTAATGGCATTGGTAGAAGGCCAGAAAGGCCTCCTGCTTGTCTAATTCCTTGATAACCCAGCAGGGGTCTTCTGTCTTGAGTTTAGCGATGTGGGACCTTGCGTGTTGTTGACGTAGCCTACACACCAGGAGGGTGCTCACTTTGTCTCCCCCTCGTAGTACCTTTGCTTAAGTGCTAAGAAGAAGCGCTCAGCTTTGTTAACTCTGTGTGCCCAGAGCTGTCCCCGTAGTATGGCCAGTTGACGCTTGGCCCTTTGTGTAGCGTGTTGCTTGTCAAAGCGTTCTAGGGTGAGGATGCTCTCTGTAAGCTTCACCTCTAATAGGCATGCCTCCAGAGCCCTGGCTATAGCGATGAGTGATATTACACCTAATACTGTGGCTTTAAACCCATCCCAAAAGGTGTGGGGTGAGTTATCAGGATGGGAGTTGAGCGTGAAGTATTTGGTGATAGCCTTTTGTATTGCCAGCCTGTCCACTGGATCCTGCAGAAGTTGGGGGGGGTGCCAACGCAGTGGAACACAGGTTTTACCTGCACGTGGTGTCCAGTGGAGCTCCACGCGTGTGTAGTCCAAAATGGAAATATCAGATATTCACACAGATGTTAAGCTTGGCAGTAATGAGGAGGGGGTGATAAAGAGATAGTCAATGCGAGAATAAGAAAGGTGCACATGTGAAAAGAAAGAATAGTCCCTTGTGTCTGTAGGTATTTCCAGGAGTCAAGCAGGCTTGTGTCCATGAGTTCCTTCTTAAGCAGCTTGGACATAGCTCCAGTGCCCTGTGTGTGTGCTGTGTTCCTGTTTAGGTCAGGATCCCAGACCATGTTAAAGTCGCCCCCCACAACAATGTCACCTTCAACTGGTCTCAGTTGTTCTGTGAGTGTCTGTGGCATGAATGTGTCCTGCACTTGGTTCAGGGAATAAAGGTTGAGGAGTGTCAGCATGCCCATGCCCCTCTTAACCGTCAAAGTAAGGAAGCTCCCTCCAGGGTCCGTGGTCGTGTTGGTAGATTTTGTGTAAAAACCCCTTTTATAGAAAATGGCGATGCCCAAAGTCCTAGAGTCGGTGTATGCCCAGTGTTGGTGAGGGTAATTGGGGTGTCAGTCAGATCTAAGCAGGTGTGTTTCTTGCAGGAAGATTATCTCTGGGTCCTGCTGTAGAAGATAACGCCAGATCTGTTGACTTTTTGAGCCTGCAAATGTTGAGAGATATTAACTTCGTCATGTGTGATGCTCATGGGGGGAGTAGGAGGTTCTGTGCATGCTGGAGGGGGCGTGGACACCCTATAAGTGGTTGTTCGAGAAAGGGGTCTGTACTTTCGCCACTGAGCTCTTGTGGGGGTGTGGTAGCAGCTTGGAGTCCTAGCAGGGAGGGCACAGATGTATTTCAGGTGATGGGGGAATAAAAGGGGCCAACAGGCCCAACCTATGGAACCACTCCAAAAAGGGTCAAAGGAGATTTCCAGACCCTCTACACGAGTTGCCATCAATGGAGAGAAAGCCCAGTGGAGGGGGGGGGGTGAGAGGTTGGAAGCAGACCTGATGCACACTCTGTGAAATGAACAAACCCTGACGTGATAGTAAGTAAAAACACAAGTAATATCAAACGGACCTCAAACGTTTGAGCTAGGGGCCGTGGGCCTTGCTAAGGATATGAATGGTGTACAAGTCATTGGGAGCCGGTGGCAGCCTCAGGCAGGGGTGGAGCCCAGGCTACGTTCATCAGTTCTCCTGAGCTGAGAAGTGTGAAGGTTCCTTCTTCATTTTCTGGAGGTGTGCAATTATGTCTGCTTTCGCTGTATGGGAGGACTGGGTGGCCTTATTAATTCGATTGCGGCCGCTTCGATGGACCCTGTGCCATTTGGATTGCCAAGCGTCTGGGCATATAGAAGATGGAGGCAAAGCGTCCCTACTGCGGGGGGTCCCCAAGTGACCCAGAACTAACCTGGCCTCAGCAAGGGAACGGGCAATACACTGTTTTTCATTCCATATGAACAACAGGCCATTGATAATTAGTTACCTGGGCACACAAAAACCATGTCACTGGCTTGAAGTCTCTCCTCTTCTTCAAAGTCAAGGGAGAGAGGTCTTGATAGATCTGTACAGTGTGCCCTTGGAAGATCAAGCCTGCTTCCCCTTTCACCTTGAGCACTGCCTCTTTGTCCTTGAAGAAATGGACCCTGGTGAGGATGTCGGGGGCACATCAGGCCTTCCAGGCACAGTTGGTACTCTGTGTGCCTTGTCAAGAGCTAGGGTCTCCCCCTCTGCAGCACCCCAAATGGACCTTAGAAGATCCCTAGTAAACGACATGATATTCTTTTCCTCCACACCACGGGGATACCCCTGATGCGCAGGTTGTTACAGCTGCCCCAGTTCTCCAGGTCCTCCTGCTTAACCTGGAGCTCGATATGATGCTCTTCCAGTGTGTTGAGTCCTCTCCATAGCTCCTCCTGGTCCACAGCACGGTAGTCTACCATGCGTTTCAAATCATCTATTCTCTCTCCTACAGCTGTCACATCCCTATGGAGGTCATTGAGACAGCTCTTGAAGTCCATTTTTAAAGAGCCAATCTCCTGGCAGATGTCTGCCAAGAACTTCTCTATGTAATCCTGTGTGATGGAGAGAGTGGGGGGGCTATGGGGACCTGCACAGGAGGTCCTTCTTGCCAATCACGTTGGCCTCAGGAGTCTTGGCCCAAAGGGAGACCACCGAGCTGTCTTTGGCGGTTTTACCCCTGAGCATAATAGGGGAGGCGGCAGACTGGTGAGTTCAAAGGGCTCTAATCAGGAAGGAGTAGAATGCACAGGGGGCTGTATCCCTTGCGAAGCAGGTTTAGGAGACATGCTCAGCCTACAGAGATGGGCTAGAGCAGGGTGTTCAAAAGGGTAGACAGGCTGCCGGTGGCCCCCCAAGGTTGCCGGGACCACTGTTGGAGGGTTTCAGTCAGGTCACGTGGGGGTAGTTAACATCATTGCACACAACGAGGGCGCAGGCTCCACTGTCAGCAACCAGGCACCTAGGAAAGGAGTTCAGACTGCCCATGCAGATTCCGTAGAAGTGTTTATGTCTCCCATAGCATGCTGATGTGAAGGGGCCCCAATGTCACACACATAAGTTGCGAATATTTTCAAGACAGCCTGAGCAGTTGTCAAGGGGAGGATCAATAGCAGTCTCCTGGAGTGCTGCACACTCCACAGATGGAGAGGGTTCAGTTCCACCAATAAAGTCTCCCGGGGCCCAGCTTAGCACTGCTCAAATAGGAGAGATAGGCCCCTTACCTGCTGGTCTGCAACTGTCGAAGCTGCCCTGGCCACTGTTCCCCAAGTATCACGGATACCAGGGAGGCACATTAGGGGCCTTGATGTATAGGTGGAGGGAGCGGTGTGTAGATTGTGATGTTAATGCCACCAGGTTTCAAGGGGTGTCCAAAAGGGGAGCCGTGAGGGTGCCCAGAAGAGTGTCAGCCCGGCAAGCCTGTGACAGTGGATGCTGCGTGGCCCCCTGAGTGTCCGGGGGTGTCTGCTTTGAAAGTTGTGGCAGCATGAGCCTTCGCTGCAGCTACCCCCAGGCTCCCGGTATGTTGTAGGCCTCATGTCAGTCGGGTGCAGGTGCGGAGGCATGGCTGATGTCATGATGTAAGGCTGTAAGGCTGTAGGGGGGGGGTTGCACAGATTCCAGTCCACAGCAGCCCCTGCTGAAGCCTAGGAAAAGAAAATATTACCTCCACGTGGGCCTGGGTCCAAACTGGAGCTCAGACTGGGGAGGTGTCTCTCTGCTTCCAGAGCCCGATCGGCCCCACTTAATGGTCCTGCTAGCGCAGGTGTTTTAATAAAAATTATTAATGAGTGTTTATGTATTTTGAATAATAAGTTTATGTAGAAAATAAAATAACGTAGGAAAATAATGCACGCATTTGAAAATGTGATTACGAAGAATGGCCACCAATGTTAACGAAATGTACTAATCAATGATTTATTACTTATGAAATGTTGAATATATGTTAGACTAATGCAGTAATATGTCATATTAAGGGTTATGAATTTTGCTTGAGCTTTATTAATTGTAGGCCTTAACTTAGCGAGTGTCATGGCATATTTGCCAGGCCTCATGTAAAAGCTGCATTTCTTAGTGTTTAATAAAATAGCTGACCAAGACAGAATAAACTGTGAATTTCCATTGTATTGTTTAAATGTGCTCATAACAGAAGCCTTTCATGAGAACTGACTGCTAGAAGATGATGTTCTAACTAATGCAACATTTTATATGTAACGTGTGTGAGACTGACTTTCCCAGGACAAGAACAATGAGGATACTGACTAGAGTGGAAGGTGCAACAATATCGTTACCTGACAAGCCGGATGATGAGGACATTGCAAGACAAACCAATCAACAACGTGTGAACGGAGTAATATTAGATTTCATAGATTTGGGATTTTAGTTTTAATGGACCAAGTGTGAACATACAATTAACCGACCAATAGGGATTTGGAGGGTAGTTTTAACAGTTTTGACTTAACAAGAGTACAAGGAGAGAAGACATTAATTCCGAGACATTCTGCCCTTACATTCATTGTGAGCATTATTACCCATCTTTCCGGACCAAGAGGTTACTATTTTCTTATGCGTCTTGACAAGAGACGTGCTTAACTCTAATGCTTAAAGATTTTGCTCTTTCTGAACTCTGATGCTGAAGCCTGATGTCTTGCTGATCGATTGATTTCCTGAGGACGAAGACTGACTCTGCTTTGCTGATCCACTCTGAGGATAGGTATATCCAAACTGTGATTATTATGCATATTTGCTTTTTCTTTCTAGGTACCAACTGCGCTGTTTTGATAGAGCCATAGTTTGATGTTTTTCCATATTTGTCTTACTAAATTGTTTTGCAAGAAGCCCATTATGCTGATGCTAATTTGATGTTATTTAAGGATCCTCACTAATGACATTTTAATAACAGGGACTAATGTTTGATGAATTCCTCTGCTAAACTTCATGTACCTTATCACATTGACGCAGTTGACTTTGCTATTGATTTTCACCATAACCATGGAATGTGTTGTTGTTTAAGCTTTGATTAGATTACGTTTCTTCCGCCGCTTTGAACAGCCAGTGTTGTTTCTGTATTTGTTTCATCTGATATTGAGCTCAATTTATATGACCTTAACATTGTTAATATAGGGAAATAAACATTCTAAACTTTTATTAAAGGTGTGGTTATTCATGACTGAAAGGTCATGGTGCGTGACAATTACTGACTCCATTGATTATTGATTTTATTGATTGCTAATGGTCAATGATTACTGTGTATTGATTATGTACTGGAGCTATGGTAAGAACATCTTAATTGCGAGCCAAAAGGTTCATCGACCTTTGTGTGTCCCCTTGTAAGTTTACCTATTAAGGTTTGACGCGCTAGCAGTCCTTGGCCGGGGAGGCAGAAGAGAGGGTCCTGGCGCCCTCAGGCGCCACCAGAATCCTCCTCGGCTGATGTTGCTCCTCCGGGCGGGTTATGCAAGATGGTGCTGCGCACCTGTGCAGGGCTGGCGACTGTCATCTTGTGGTCCCCTGCCAAGAATGGGAGGTCGCCCACTGTGCTTGGGGTGAAGTCATCCCGAGCAGGGGCTGCTCCGGTGCCGCTGTGAGTGGTTTCAGGCCAGTAATCAAGTTTGTGGGTGCTTAAGGGCCCACAGGAGATCTGTGTCATACTCCATTCCAGGCCAAGCCACACACCCCGAATAATCTCCTTTTGATTAAAGCTATTAAACTGATTTTGCACTATTTTTGGATTATATAATAAAAAATGTAGCAGGCTGATTTTCCCTTAAGCTGTGGACCATATCTCATATGTGAAAAGTGGGACAAATTAATTGTAACCTCCTCTTATTATGCAATCTTTATTTCAAAGGTCTTTAGCCATCAATGCTTTTTTTCAAACATGAACCCCTGGCATTAGACAGGTGACAAACAGACCAGCGATCTTCAAACTTTTTTTTAACACATGCCCGCTTAAGTAATCAAAAATTGCCCAGCCCCCCCAGGCGATGTACACCGGTAAAGTGGTTTACTGTGAACACTGAATACTGCCAAAATATGCATTAGAATTTAAGGAATGCCCTAGATGTGTTTCTCGTTACTAGTACTTTCATTATAAGGAACATTTGAAATAATTTTATTCATTTTTACAGTTATTAAAATTTAAAATTATTTAATTTAATTGTCAGGATATCTATCTGAGTTTATTAATGTTAGTAATCTTAGGGAGATTCCGGCGCACAGCGGTTTATTTGGGTGATCCTTTAGATAACAAGCATTGGCAAAGCCAAAAGGTTTTGGCAATTTGAGAGCTAGAGACGTTGGCATTGTAAATGCCTTTGTGTACGGCTCTGGGGCTGTTTTTACTGATATAGACAATGGATTAACATTGATAACGCTTGCAGCTCTTTGCAAGATCTATTGGCTTTGCCAATGCTTGTTTATCTTTGTAATCTGGCATTTACAGACGTGCCAACTAAAAGAAAAACATAACTTTAAACATAGCATTGATAGTTATTTACAACAAGGAATATTAATTTGACTAGATGGTCAGATGAGCGATTCATAGCATCATGTCAGAGAAGAGTGCAGCGCTGGTTATGGGAGATGCCATGTTAGCCAGCGGTGATATTCCTTTCAGTCACCACCTGAATGAAGAAAGACTAATCCTTCCACCAGGACATATAGATGACACTGTGGCATGCATGTATATTATCCAGGTGACAATAGCGTGCTAAACCAGTGGCAATCTAACCTAAGGTACCTCAAACCAATCTAAAATATCTTGTCTCAATCGTATATTCATTTAATGCAGCACAGACTTTTTTGTTGGCATGTCAACCGCAATATGGCTGATGCTTAGCGTGTGTTTTTTCACCAAAATGTTATAAGTCTGGTGCATTTTTTTGTCCTTTCTGGAAGTCAGCTCTGCATGTTAGAGAATACACTTTTGCAAGCTGTGGGAACCAAGCAGCTGCTATCAATCCCATCAAGGGAACCAGCGGCAGCTATGTTTTAACTATCAGCGTAAAGAGAGGAAAGCCAGACTGATGTTCAAATGCCAGGGCTGTGTGTTTGATGTATCAGGAATGCATACGAGTGAGAAATTACAAAAGAAACCTGGCAACCAGCCCACATCTAATAGCAGTCTTAAAGGAATTTGATTAAATGAATTAACATGCTAATTGCCAAGCTGTGGATGGGGCAGAGGTATATCCTGTTTACTCTGAAGAATCCCATTTCAGTAATAAAAAGAGGGAATAAAAGGGGCATCCAGTCATAAGTAGACAGAGACGAACAAAGGGAGAGAGGGGGCTAGAAGAGAGAGAGGAGATGTAACGAAAGCCAGAGATACGGGGGAAGCAATAAGGAAACCCAGCACTCCTATCCTGTGGCGGGAGGGTCAACCATTTGAAAACTAAAAAAGTAGTCCTGAAACAGTGCAAGAAAATGACCAATGCGTATGGTAAGCAGTAGCTGGGTAGTGCGCTCAGGGAGGGCTAAACACCAGAAGAGGCATGGCGTATGCATGCCCTTGACAAATGTGGAGAATGCTGATTGGAGCAACGATGGTCCCAGCAAAAGGCAAGCCTCTGGGCAGAGTGAAGTCCATGAGGTAGTTACAGCATGTCTCGGTTAAAGACAGAGCATGCACGCCCTCTAGAGCCGAGACCTAAAAATCATCATTGGGCTAGCAGATAAACCAGTGAGAGTCTCTTGAGTTCAGGGACACCTGCATGTGGCTGCTAACTATAACGATGTGACTAAACAGCATAGAAGACTACATTTATCAGTCAGCAGCTAAATGGTTATATTTATTGTCTGAAAATAGTTTAAATGGAAGCCAGGAGTTAGACAAGTATGCATACTAATACATTTTATTTATTTACTCATTTTTAAGCTAGCATACATTTTAATAGACTTTTTGTGTGTGGTTTCAGAAAACAAATTGGGTGCAAAAATAAAGTTAGACTGTAGAGAGAATGCAGCAAAAGTGTTTGTAACAACCTCACCCTTATCCCTTTCCCCCACTAGCTGCGCCTTCATTTCCCTGATAAACTGCTGCTTTCTGTCTCCAGGTGTGAATGAGTTGAATGTAAATGCCCTGCAGGGTATTTAGTCTACTACTCTGGGACAAGTTGAAAAGTTGATGGGGGTCTGATTTTGTTTCACTAGTCTCTAATGTGCTTAATGGTATTAGGTCACTTCCACCCAGCCCAACACAACTCAGTATGATACATTGAATACACTCACCACACATTCAGATTCATTTTAATGACATTTACCACTACAAAGCATACCACAACAGTTCATTAAAACAGTTACTTAACATTTATTCACATACATTAACACAATGTAAGAAATTGGATTACTTGTTGGGGGGGTGAAATCCTTCTCAAGCAGCCACCACAATTCTTGTCAGGGTGAAGTCACAAGCAAACCCCAAATAAACCTGTGCTCAACCCTCTGGTAGCTTGGCACAGAGCATGTAGCCTTAACGTAGAGACAATCTGTAAAGTATTTATGCAGCACTTCAAATAGTAATAAAGTGAAAACACAAGAAAAATCCCATAGATAAGATTTTAATTAATAAATCAAGACCAAGACAACAAAATCTAACTAGTAGAACCAGAGATATGCAATTTAAAGATTTCAGTCAATATAGTAGCAAAAAGCCCAAAGCGCCAATTGTGGTTACCTGGTCGGTTCAGACCGGGGCAAAGTCACACATTCAAGCTGATCATGATAGATTGAGTGCAGGCTGTCAACAGGACCCAGTTAGGCCCACTGAACAATAGTACCATAAATCCTGGTTGTGGAGCATTGCTAGGTCCCACATTGAGGATGTGTCGCGAAGTGGTGTTTCCTAGTAGCTACGTAGCTGTGATGTGAGGTCCTGCGTCATTGTCGAGGATGCTGTTGTTGCAATGTGAAGGCCTGCGTCAAAGATGCTTTGTGCAGCAGCAATTTCTGGAAGTTTGGAGGTGGTGATGCAAAGTCCTTGCACCAGGGGAATTCCACACAACTGAGGCTGTGTTGGTTCTGCTCAGGGTTGCACCTTGCAGCAGCGGAGATGCATTAATTCTGCTGAATCACAGATGGGCCGGTAGAGCACCTTCAGGTCCATTTTCTAAGGGTCCAGGACTGTGGTGGCACCACTTGGATGGGTAGGACTCACGTCTGTCCAACATCGACGCTCCTGATGCTGCCCGTGCCCCCGGGTGGTGTCGACCCCATCTTTATTGCCGACAAGGAGCCGGATTGGCATCGCACAACACTGACTTCGCCAGGGGCCTTGCCCCCATGTCAGCTCATGACCCTTATTCTTATGGATGGGGGTACAGTGAGGGATGGGAGAGGTCGTTGGACCCTTTAGAATACCAGTGGACCCTATGTACTGGCGGATGGACCTGGACGAGGCCAGTGGTCTGGATACTTTCCCTGACACTGGCATGCTTTCTCCCCCAACCATGGCTATGGAGGAGGGAGCATCCTATTCAATGATGGTGCAAAGAGCGGCCCATGTTCTGGACCTCAAGTTACCTTTGATGGCAGTATGGACTAACCTTCTGACAGAGGTGCTTCAGCCTGGGGATTCAGCCCTTTAATTAGGCCCTTACATATGTCCTGCTGGACACCTGGCCCAAACCCAGCACAGGGGGTCCTGTTAACCAGACCATTGCCCGCCTTCATAGACCTGCTCCAAATGACCCAGCATTCCTGATGCAACACTCCACCCCTAAGAGCTTGGTTATCTAAGCCTCTATGTCCCAGGGCACATTCCCTTCTGCTCCCCCGGATAGGGAATCCAAGCAGCTGGACCAACTTGGGAAAAGTTGTTTTCTTTCTCCAGCTTATCATTGCGTTCTTTGAACATCGCATGCCTTTTGGGCTGTTACACCCAAACTTTATAGGACATGGTTGCACAAGTGCTGCCACTGGTCCCGGAGGAGGCCTGGTCATTATCTCCCAAGCTGTTGCTGATGGGTGAGACTTAGCGAAGTTCACAATCAGATGTGGGCTGGACACCACCGACTCACAGCCCAGAGCGGTTGCATTGACAGTGGCCCTTAGGCACCACGCCTGGTTGAGGATGTCTGGCTTTTTGGGGGATGTCCAAGCTAACCTGGACATGCCCTTTGATGACACCCATCTCTTCGGAGACAAAGCACACTCGGCGCTTGGGCTTTTCAATGATTCTCATGCTACGGCCAGGTCCTTGGGCCTCCTCGTCCACCTCAGTCTGCTTTTCGCTCCTTTTGTGGCCACAGAAGGGGAGTCCCACCACATTTATTCCTCTCCAGCCATGTGCCGCACATGCTGTCCTGCAGTCCAGCCAGTTTACCGCCTCCTCCCTGCAGGTGCCTCCAAACCTTCCTAGTCTGACAGTTCCCCACCAGGGCCCAGTCAGAGCAGGATTCACCATCACCTGCTCCGCTGGCAGTCTATCACATGGACAGGTGGGTTTTGCAAATAGTCAGAAGGGGCTACTCCTCCATCCATGCCATCATCATATGATCGGATGAAGGAGGATCACCTGGCACTTCTCTGCAAGGAGGTTACGGCTCTCTTGGCCAAGGGAGCCATAGAGAGGGTCCCTGTGCCAGAAGCAGGGTCGTGGTTGTCATTCTCTCTACTTTCTGGTGCCCAAAAAAGACAAGGGCCTCCGCCCTATCCTAGACCTCCAGTGTGGCTCAGTTTCAATCTGCCCAGGACACAGGAGACTGCATTGGACTTGTAGGACGCTTACATCCACATTCCCGTCCTTCCTGCCCACAAACAGTACTTGTGGTTCACGGTGAGCCACAAGCACTTTCAGTTCACGATGCTCCTCTTTGGCCTTACCAGTGCCCCTCATAATCGTGTCCTGCATTTTATTTAAAAGAAAACTAAACTGGGTGGGCCAAGTCCTGGGGGCAGTGCCTTGAGACCCTTACGGGTGAGTAGCTGCACTTTACAAACATTGATTTGATTTTACATCTTTTTGGTTGGGGCACGTGCCTCCCAAGTCTGTTAGATGCCCTGAGTCCCCATCCCCTGGAACCATATTTAAAATTAAGGGGAGGGGTAATGCAGGCCCTCTCCCGAGCCTCTCAAAGGCCCTGGGCTACTCCACCCCTGAAGCCATACTGTTTTCGAAGTGCACCCCCTGAGCTTCAGAGAGACCCTGGGAACCCCAACACCTGGGACAATATTTAAAATTGAGAGAAGGGGCATGTGGCCCTCCCCTCTCCAAGCCACAGTAGGGCCAAGGGGTGGCTCATCCTCCGGGGGTCACTAGTTTTTGGGGAAGGGGTGTTTCCGATTACCCTTTCCGAGAAGTAGACTGCAATTTCACTGTGGTTCCCTGCATTGGAGAGTGTGCACACACCCTGCCTGCACTTTCCCAGGCAGGTAACACAACTTAGCAGTGAAAAATGCAAAGTAACGGAGCCGGCTCCCGCCATCACCCAGTATGGCAGGGGCTGCTGAGGCCTTGAGGGTCCCCCATGGCCACAATGCTGGAGACATTGTGAGTGCCCCAGGTAAGCACCAGAGCACCCACCAAAACTCTAAGTGGCCGGCTCGTGCCAGGGAAGCTAGCATGGGCCACCGGGACCCTGGGCTCCCTCCGGCAGCCCCCAGCAAATACTATATTGTGGATGCTGGGGCAGGTACCGAGGGGTCCCTTCACAAACAAATGAAATAAATTCTGGCTCCCCACAGTAGCCGCGATTGGAAGCTGGCAAGGGCTTAATGGGTCTTGGGACCCCCCCTCCCAGTGCCCCTCATTTTTTAAAAGAAAGGTGTGGGTGCCCCAGGTAGGCATCGGGGCACCCAACATATATGAAAAAATGAAATATATGAAAAAGTGAATAATAAATGAGCTGCAGGAGTCAGTCATTTATTTTCCAGTGCTCCAGGGAAGGAGTGTCCCACAGGACATAATGTCAGCAGGCCCAGAATTAGAGCTTAAGACAGGATTTTATCTGTTGGTATCTCGCCCAAATTTCCCCCTCCTCCATATAGCTCCAAGACAGTTTGAAAACATCTGCTCTAGATAATAGACTCAAATAGTGTCACAAAAACATGCTAAGACACCAGTATGACCATAAATTTGAGCGCCGGATCAAAGTTGTGTATGTCTAAGATGTCAGTCTGCATCAGTTTCCCTGCTCAGTTCTAAAACCTTTCTAGCAGTCACTGCAGATGCAATATGATCCGAATTGTTTTAAAAAGCAACCATATCTAAAACGTTTAGCAGAATAACTTTTAATGTGATGTTTAGTCAATATTAGCAAGGGACATGCTGTTAGTTGTACAAACACAGGACAGATGAAAAAACATGGGTTAGTACTTCTAGGAACATATCTGAAAGGAACATTTACAAAATTAGCTATCAGAGATGATTGTTGTCTTAATACAGGCTTCAACCTTGACTGTGTTTGTTTAGGTCACAGAAACAATGGAATCTCCTTCTTCAAAACTGGTGGTGATTTTTCTGTATTTAAATTGAAGTAAATCAAAGATAAGGATACAAGAGCAACTTCTACTCCACTGAAAAGGGTGTCAAAATGACATTACTATTGATGTAACTGGTTGGAGCTGGATCATGTTTGAGTTGAGTCTAGGGCTTTAAAAACTGGTCAAACAAATGTATACTTCTCCTGCACCTTAACCAGGTAAGGTTGACATAGTAAAGACGGTTTAACAGCCTCACCAATTTATTATAAACTTAGTTTGTGATCTGTACAATCCAGACGTTATTTGAATACATAATTGAAGGTTACTGTCCATGCTTAAAAATCCAGGGCTAATGGGTTCCAGCTTTTTCATGCCAAGGACTAGTGTCAATGCTCAGTTTGAACTAATGTAAGTTCTTCTTCTTCTGGAGGCCTATTGACATGCTATTGCAATAGTCAAAGAGTGATTGTCCAGTGAGTAAAAAAAAAACACTTCACTTTGTGGTGAAAAATTAACATGGTGGTACTTGGTCACTTTTCCTAACTTTCTCTTCCTCCTTCCTTCTTTCTCTTTTGCTGGTTTGTCTCTCTTGCTCTGGGTCAAAGTCTGATGATGAAAAGTAAGTCCTGCTACCCTCCACATCCACACATGGAACTCTTTCCCAAGTGGATAGAAGCAGAAGCAGTTAAGCCCTAGCCATTTATTTTGTAGCTGAGTCTCAAATTGAAAATAATGGGAGGAATGTGTGTGTCCTCATTACAAGAGCGGTCAAGGTAGAAGACCCCTGAAGCAAATGTACCACCCAATACATGTTAGGGACATACAGAATCTCCTGTGTGTTGAAAGTCAAAGTTTCTTTTCAACAAAATGTTGATACACAACCTAACCATAAGTAGTAGTTATTTGGTGTAACAGTGGATGATATTGTTTGGCAAGCAACACTGGTAGTGATAGGAGTGGTGTGCACCAAGGCACTTGTGGTAGATGGGTAGCACACTAATCCACACAATTTAAAGCAACAGTTAGAGTTCAGTGGGATCAATGTGGACTGTGATTCTCTGCCCCAGTCGGATACATACAATAATGCCAAGGGATGAAGTGGGTGATCAGATATTGAAAAAACAAATATAAAAACGTTAACCTGAAGGACTGAGCTGCTTGATATTTCTTATTTGGCAGCCAAACTATGGGCCTGATTCTAACTTTGGAGGACGGTGTTAAACCGTCCCAAAAGTGGCGGATATACCACCTACCGTATTACGAGTCCATTATATCCTATGGAACTCGTAATACGGTAGGTGGTATATCCGCCACTTTTGGGACGGTTTAACACCGTCCTCCAAAGTAAGAATCAGGCCCTATGTCCTGCTGCCGGTCTCAGATATCTGAATGTTCTACAGCTAATTTTGACCTCGATGTGCTGATTGATTTGAGAGGAGCTATTTACTAAGAGGAATCCAACCGACTAATGCAGGGGAATTGAACTTTGTTTTGAATATGTTGCCATGAGTGCTACTTTCTGCTGCCAACGGTATTTAATGTTGTTTTATGAACTCAGCCAGCAAGTCTGAGTTCCACCTAACACATTATGGAAATATTTTGAAAGGTGTTTTGATTTCTTAAAAGGATTTCAAGGCGCTGTTGCATTAGGGGATCACAAAAGAGGATCATTTGAGCAAGTATAACATGGGTTTCTTTTTTCTCCTCCTTATCTAGCCTTACAGTTTAGTGTTCTAAAAACTGGATTATGTTTTTGCATGGCCTTTATTACTGAACTATTCAAGGTAATGATGAGAGCGCATCAGATGGATAAGTGTGTTAATGCACTTGTTTTCAGAGCTTTCTATGTAAGCTGCAGATAACTGGGTTATGTCCTGGTAGGCAAGTGATCGTTTTCATTCTTTTGACTTCAATAAAATGAGTACAGTTGGGTAGTGTATTGTCAGTGCTGGGCAGTAATTGCATGGTGTCTTTATAGCGCCCCTACATAAGATATATGTGAGACTAAAGGGTTAGGGAGGGATCAAGTCAGTTTGAATTAATGCTGAACATCTTGTTCGCTCATGCATCTCATCATGTTCTTTAGAAACTAAAATATTAGTCCACTAGGAAAATAACTAGAAGCCATGTTTATCCTATTGGTCAATGTATTTCCATTTCAATGGTTTGTGTCAAGAAGGTGTTTCGTATCCCAGTTTCATCTGGCTCCTAGAATTAGCTGGAGCAGGTTCTAGGAAAATCAGTTTTTTTTTTACACACAACCAACCAGTAAATGGTAAAACCAAGATGTGCTAATTTAAAATATTTATTTACTTGTATTTATATAGATTTCATAGTTTTGTAAATCATCAACCAATGACCAAAGTTGCTTGATGGCACTGATGATGCAGTTGATTCCAGGTTCTCAAGATGATCCATCCCATTCTTGCATTCTATATAAGTCTTGTTTCCGAAGGCTTAGTGTTCTGGTACAAGAGATAGATGGTAACATTCTAAACTCTGTGAGTCCTTATTTCTTTTTGAAGTGTGGCATTCCCGGACAGTGTCGTGAAGAAAAGGAAAAGCTTCTTTGAAGAGACTTGTTTACAAATTTTCAGAAGGTGTCCTGCTTAAGTTTGAGTCTCAGATCAGGCTGCAGTTCATTTCATAGTGAACCCCTTGGACCGGACGTTTGTGAATAACAGCCAAAGGTTTAACAAATATGTTAAGAATGTAGAAAGCTATAACATATACAAAGTTTTATGAGTCATAAACGGGCAGCGCAGTAGGCACACAAACATTGCACATATTAGCCACATTTCCTATATGTTGTCTTTTCTGTACAGAAAAAAAATCTTGTAATGGATGGAGTAAATGAATGTTGACCTGTTTCACGAACCGGAGAGCAGAAACCCAGTTTCCACAAATAAAGTTCTACATTATTCAGCAATTGCACCGAGCAATTGTTAAGACGCTCTCTCAAAGTCATGGAGAGGCTGTCCTGACAGATCCTAAGTTCTAGGAGAGTCTAAAGCCATCAAAGATTCAGCATGAAACCAGTCAGAAAACCAGAGACTTCCAATACACCTTAGAATCATGCATATTAATCTGTGTGCCTACCAATAGACTATTCTAATCTGATCTATTATACCCTTGCCTATAGGACACTATGGTGCTGGCTCTTGCATATCTATTGGCATAAAGGTGTTTAATATTGCTTCAGTTTAGGATGCACAAATTTTTAAAAGCCCAGATGGGAGGCACCGTACCTTCACCTACTTACTGTGCAAATTTGTTGTTGCCTTAGGTTAAGTGCATTTTTGGCCACATCCCTTAGCAATAAAGTCATATGTAGTGCTCCTAATTGCAGTCTGATGTATCACTGCTAGGTGTGTCGTCAGTGACTACCTAGAATTGCCTTGCAAATATTGTCAAAAGTTATTTTACATCTCTTCTTATTAAGAAATCGTTATTTAGGTAATGCAAAACCAGGGATGGCAATGAAAACAAGCCCCCCCTTGGTGCGCCCAAAAAATAGGGGTGCACATGTAGAGCACACATATGCCTAAGGGGCATATTTGTGCTCTATTGCAATTTTTAAAAAGCACCTTCGGGTGCTTTTTTAGGGTAGAGCACAAAGTGAGCTGTCCCTGGTGTAATCTCTCTGTGGGCTTTTAACCACACCCATGTCACGCCCATCAGTTCATGGGCTTGCACTTTAAAATTCATTTGATTTAATTAGTGAAAGGCATGCATACATCATGCCTTTTCCAGTGTTTAACCCTCCTCGAGCGGACCAGCCAGCTAAAAGCATACGAGGCTCCTTGTTTTCCGTATGGTTTGTGGACTACCTTTGCTTTTTATTTCGTAGGCAGCGCGATCTCACTGGGCAGTAGTCGAGCGCTTTGCATGACATTGACCCTGTTACATGGATATTTGCACTTTTGCCGGTTACATGGATAATTGCACTTTTGATGGTTACAGTGATAATTGCACTTTTGTCGATATGTTTCACTGTGAGTAAACTTCTGTTTCCTTTTGTGTGTCTGCTTTGTGCTCATGGCAGCCGTCGGCTCGCTTATGTGAAACTGCTTTACTCTTCATTTTCAGTTAATGTGGCAAGAAAAGTCCAGTTAGTTATGTGAAACTGTTTTACTTTCCATTTTCAGTTTACGTGGCAAGAAAAGTCCGGTTAGGAGTTTACAATGCTAATAGCTTTAACTCGAGCAAACGCAAGACCCATTGCACTGCAAATGCTTGTTTAAATTGCACCTGGTTACCACCGACTTCAAATTAATGGTAATTGCATCTCTAAAATGCCCAACTCGCATTTTGGAAATGCATGATACATCAGAATAGGAAATGTAAATAGGAAATCCCTACTTGCATTTCCTATTCTGGGAATTGTAAATTTATGATTCCTTAAAGGGCTCTGTACACTAGAAATGCCCAGTTTGTATTTCTTAACGGCCCAAAATATCGATTCGAACCGTTAAGAAATGCAAACAGGCTTTGCACATCTGGCCCATAGATTCTCATGGAATGCTGCAGCATATCTAATATTGATGAACAAGTGTGACTAAGACAGCATATTCTGTTGCTGCTTATCTGTAAACTATGCCATATACAACTTTTATGTCAGTTGAACACAGGCTCTAATGTATGGCCTTATTGCATTATTTATCACAGTCCAGATGTGGCATTTCTATATACTTCACATTTTTTGAACCAATTATTCTTTACCTCGATTGTTACTGATAAAGAGTAGTTGTTGCCACAAATAAATATCTGTGGTGGTTGATTGTGGACAATCAGATCAATTTCTCATTGACAAGGCAGGCTCTCCAGACAATGGGGTGCTGAAAGGAGACCGGTCATTTCAGTATGGAATAAGTGGCATGAAGCTCACACTTTCTGTGGTTGAGATAGTAAATTTTACATTAGAGCTTGCTGTTGTTACTGGATGACGGCTTAGAGTAACAGGATAGAAAAAAAGAAAAGTCTAGCATTCTTGCTTGAAGTCCTTTTGTGTGGGGCTCTGAAAATGAATATAATAGATGGAGTGAAAGTACGAACCAACTAAGTAAGACATGTAGAAGTGGCAGAACCCCCACTATTTTCCGTAGGACAAATGTAATAAAAAGTGTCATAGCAAACAGACTTTTTTTTTAAATTTTTTTTTTAAGATCTCTTTTATTGCTTTATAATTGCATGAACGCATACAAAAACAAAATAACTTCCCATCTTTTTGTAACTCCCCCTCCCCCTCCCTCTCCCCTTTCGCACTTCCCATCAATTATACAGAGGTATTTGTTCGGTTCACAAATGAATCACTTATTTGGTCTCTTGTACGATCTTCAACAGGAATGTCTTGAACAATTATACATGATCTGTTTCTGGTAAATCTGCCTCCGCATCAGAGTTAGAAGTGTCAGGTGTTCTAAAATTCTCCAGTATCATGTTCCAGTGCTGAGCATTGTCTCTAGTTCCTAGGCCCCTGAGTGTTTCCCTTAGTAATACTGTCCCTTCAGTTTCCGTCCACTTGATTAATGCATTTCTCCAACGATTTATCTGTGGTCCCTTCGGATCTTTCCAGTGTGAAGTTATTTCTCTCCTTGCAAGTATCAAAGCCAGGTCTATGAATCTGTTTGTGATTTTATGCTTGCTGGGGGGAGGGAAATCTCCCAAAACCGCCACCATGGCTGATCGGGATAATTTTCTGCCCGTGCAAGTGGAGAGTGCTTCAAATATCCCCATCCAGTAGTCCCCGATTAGTGGGCTACTCCAGAGCATGTGCAGCAACCCTGCTGCTAGTTCTGCACATCGGGGGCAGCTGGCATTTTCTACACCATAAATCTTTGATATCATATAGGGGGATAAGTAAGCTCTGTGATAAACATATATGTTTATTAATTTAAACCTGGCATTTCTGAAAACTGTATATATGTGTGTGGTTATTCTGGTCCACTGTGTGTCATCTATTGTAACATCCAGTTCCCCCTGCCATTTGGTCTTAAGTTTATTTAAGGGAAGACATATGCTGGTTAGTAGAGATGTATATATCCCTGAAATCAACTTCCCTTGGTCTCCTATAGTGCATATTTGGTCACAGGTGTTATGTCTGGGGGGCTCTTCTAGTCCTGTAAGACCTAGCAATTGCGTTAAAGGTTAGGAACAGCCCTGGTGGTATCTGGAACCTTTCCTGCAGTTCTGCATAAGTGCACAGTTTCCCGTTATTATATAGAGCCCCTATGGTGTTGATCTGAAGTGCCATGAATTGGGTGATACCCCTTATTACATGATTACCTGTGACGGTTCCTATACAGATCAGGGGGGCCTCTGGCGAGTACGGTGTTCTGGTGTGTGTTCGTTTTAGGTATTGTTCCCTGCAGTGACGTGATGCTTCCCATTCTATCGGAAGTGTTTTATTCTGTTTCTTGGGGTTTAGTAGAATGCCCAGAATTCTATCACGGGGGCAGTGGAGAGGGGTTCTCAGTGCTTCCCCCACTGGGGGTGCTCTGATGAATCGCGCCAGCCATTGGAGTTGGCTCGCCCATTAGTATAATTCAAAGTCAGGAACATCCAAACCACCCTCTGCCGTTGTTCTCTGGAGGGTGCACAATGCTATCCTTTGTCTGATGGTTCCCCATATAAATCCTGTAATCAAGGACGAAATTGTTTTAAATACCACCCTCGGTATAATGAGTGGGATGGTTGCAAAATAATATAACATTCTAGGTAACACTATCATCTTAATCAGTGCAACTCTCCCAGTAACCGCTAGCGGGAGTGTCTGCCAGAATATCATGCTGTTTTTGATACTCCTAATTGTGCTCTGAATGTTCCCTTCTAGTAAATCCTCAGCGGAGTGATAGATATTGACCCCTAAATATTTGAATGTGGACGGGGACCACGGAAGACCCCGATTGTCCATTGGTTCTTCGATACCCCTAGCAGCTGGAAAAATGGACGACTTCTCCCAGTTTATCCGGAGTCCAGATGCGGCTCCAAAGTTGTCTAACATTGTCATTGCTCCTGGTAGATCGGTCTCTGCGTTCCGGAGGAAGAGTAACGTGTCATCCGCATAGAGAGCAATATGATGCGTCCAAGCATTGATTGTAATGCCTTCGTAGAACCTCTGGGACCTAGCTGATTGGGCGAGAGGTTCAACTGCCAATGCAAAAAGCAAAGGTGAAAGCGGGCATCCCTGTCTTGTACCCCTACCTATGGCAAAGGAAGGGGATATTGTACGGCCAGTGCGTACTCTCGCTGTGGGGTTTGTGTAGAGAAGCCTCGTCCATTTGACAAATCCTTCTCCTAGTCCTAGCTGCAGCATCACTCGTTCTAGGTAGTCCCGTCGCAGGCTATCAAAAGCCTTCTCGACATCTATTGAGATGATTACTGCTCTATTTGCGTCCGGGGGTAGGGCATGAAGGAGTGAGATCAACCGACGGATATTTTGGGCAGTGCTTCTCTTTGGGATGAATCCTGATTGGTCCTGATGGATCAATGAGGACATATATGGTAGAAGTCTATTAGCTAGTACCCTGCTTAGTATTTTATAATCTAAGTTCAACATTGATAGTGGGCGGTATGATCGAACTTCTGTGGGGGGTTTGGTAGGTTTCAGAAGGGGAATCATTATTGCCTCTGTAGTGGAAGGAGGTAAGCTGTTGTTATTCCATGCCTCTGCATATAAGATGCTGAGCTGGGAGGTTAATGAGTCCTGATATGTAAGGTAGAACTCCAGAGGGAGACCATCTGCTCCCGGTACCTTGCCCCTTGCCATACTCTGGATTGCAGCCTTTATTTCTGTAAGTGATATGGGAGTCGCCAGGGCTATTCTATCTTCCCCTTTCAATGCTGGGAGGTTGAGGTTCCCCAGATCTTGTAATTGAGCGTCGCTGAGTATTTCGGAGGGAGGCGCATACAGCTCTGAGTAATATTTAAGAAAGGTGGTATTGATCTCCTTCTGTCCATATACTTTTATACCCGGGGTGGTCTCCAACTCCACCACTATGGTTTGAAGTTGGGGCGGTTTGGCCAGCCATGCCAGTAGGGCGCCTGCTCTGTCACCCTCTGTATGTTGCTTCTGCAAGAATTGTTTGTAATCGAAACATGACAATCTAGTGTTAGTTTCTATTATTCTAGTCCTTGTCTCTTCTAGTTGTGTTGAGAGGTCGGGTTGTGATGGGTGCTTACGTTCGAGTTCCCTAAGGGAGTTCTCGAGATCGGTTAGTTCTGTCTCTAGCACTTGCCGTACTCCCACAGTAGTGCTAATACAATATCCCCTGATCACTGTTTTAAATGATTCCCATTCGACAGATCTGGATGAGGCAGTTCCAGCATTGTTCTCGAAAAATTCCGTAATCTGCGTGCCCAGTTGGGTTCTAAAAGCTTCGTCTTCAAGTGACTCTGCTCTCAGGCGTCAAGTGGGAATCAAAGGTCTTTCGCCGCCCGAGGCCAAAGAGATCAATAAGGGATTATGATCTGAGGTGGTGCGGCCAAGATACTCGGCCTTCGCCACCACAGATTGCACCTCTGGAGATGCCAGAACGGTGTCCAGTGGTACATGCAGGTCGTGAACTGCTGAATAAAAAGAGTATTCTCTATTGGGGGGATTAAGTTTGCGCCAACAATCCGTTAATTGCCAGTGTTTTTGCCACTGCTGGAAGTGCAGTGCTGTTTTATGAGTTACGGATTGTGACAATTGTGGGTGCGATCTATCCATTGCGGTATCCACTACACAATTAAAGTCTCCTCCTATTAATGTAGTGCTAGTGAGAAGTGTGCTCATGGTCAGTGATAATCTGTCTAGGAATTTTCCCTGTTCGTGATTTGGGGCGTATAGTCACGCAAGAGTTATCTCTCTCCCGTCCAATCTACCAGATATTACTACGTATCTCCCCTCAGTGTCGATCAAGGTATGAAGAACCTGTAATGAAACGCCTGGTCTGATCCATATCAACACTCCCCTCGCAAATGCTGAGTGGTTAGTGGCGAATATTTGTCCCCTCCAGCGCTTTTTCAAGGCCTTCATCTCCTGCTCCAACAAGTGAGTTTCCTGTAAGATAGCTATGTGCACTCCCCTTCGTTTAAGAAGGCTGTGAACTTTGTACCTCTTGGACATGTTATTTAGGCCCCTGACATTCCATGTGATTATCTTGTATTCTGTGGTCATAGTTTAGGGAGGGATGTGGAGGCGGTCCGCTAACACCGCTCTATTACTACTAATGGACAAACCTATTGAGTCTCGTAATCTAAGGTGTGAACTGTTTGGGCTCTGAGATAGATGTGCCTGATAAACCCTGAAGACAACACAACCAAAATCAAACCCCCTTTGTAACTCCCTCTCCCCAGGACCGGTACCTACAACTCTCCCCGTCCAAACCATTACAACTATTGTAATCCTAATTATCAACCTATTGGAGGGAGGCGTGCCAGAGACCAAGAGGCAGCGTCCCGGACTCTCCCCCAGGCCCGATTATATGTAATGTGCCGGTTAAGAAATGACATCTAGGTTCCTATAGCTCTATTTTTGGTTGGGTCTTATCAATGTCCCTAAACAGATTGAGATTCCCCCACAATTGTCCGCTCACTTGCCAACTTGTTCTTTTAGCGAGGTCAGATAATCTCGTCTGCCGTTGCTGGGGTGATCAAAGGCAAGCCGACGAGAGTGTCCTGGGAGGATATTGAGGACTGTTCGCAGTTTGAGTCAACGTCTGATGTAGCATCTGGGGTCCGGCGTGTGTGGAAGTCCCCCCTGCTTAATGCTGCTGCTGTTTCTACTGCATCACGCATCTCCTGTTGTGATTGACGTTTCGATGGAGCCGCTTCTGTGGTCTTTTTCCGGGATCTGCTACGTTTCTTCCCGGGGTTTCGGAATGTCCGGTCGCGGGTTGCTCTGCAGTGGATGTTCAGCGATTCAAGCCATTCCATCGCCAGCTGGGGTGTGAGAAAAAAGTGGGTTCTGTTATCGTATTCCACTCGGAGTTTTGCCGGAAAGAGCATGGCATATTTTATACCATGCTCTCGCATGGTTCGTTTTACTGCGATGTAGGATGCCCTTTGCGCCTGTGTTTCTCTCGTAAAGTCTGGGAATATCATAACCTTTTGGCCATCCAATTGAATCTCACCTAGTTGGCGGGATTGTGACAGTACGTAGTCTCTATCTTTGTGGTGGAGTAATCTAGCGATTATTGGCCGTGGCCTGACTCCTGGTGGGGGCGGTCCGCCAGGGATCCTGTGGGTACGTTCCACTGCAAGGAATGGTGAGAAGCCCTCTGATGCTATCGTGTCTCTGAGCCACTGTTCTAGGAATACTTCTATATTAGCTGCGGAGGCCTCCGCCCCCTCCGGAACCCCCACTAATCTGATGTTGTTCCGTCGGGCTCGGTTTTCTGCATCCTCTGCCCTTGCCTCCAATGTTTTCAGCCGGGTGGTCAGGTCTTTGATTTCTGAGGATGAGCCTTTGTGCCCCGCTAATACTCCTGTCAACGTGGTCTCGTGCAAACCCACCGTTTCTTTTAATTTACGGTGGTCGTCTCGCAAAAGGGAAAGATCTGTGGTGAGGTTATCGATTTTACGCTCAAGCGCTTCCCGGGAATCTTTAATAGCCAGTAGCACAGTGTCCAGAGTTGTTTCTTGTTGTTCGTGCCCCGTTTGCGATTCTCTGGCGGGCGTTGGGGGTGGATTCTCAGTGTGCGGGGAGTCCCCCGCTGGTGATTTGTCTTGCTTTTTTGGTTTTACCATTGTAACAGGTCTCAGACGCTTCTCTTCACTTTTTGAGAACCTAGGTTGTTATTATGGCTGTATCTAAGCTTTGGGCCTGGATTACACTGTATTCGCTGATGTTCCGTACTGTTGCTCTCGTCGTTAGTGGCAAAAGTGACTGAGTCCTTTGCACTCTTCAATGGATCGAGGGCCGCGGCTGTAGCTGATTTCCTGCTCTGTCGCGGCCGCCATTTTATGTCGTGGCAGCCGCAAACTTGTCAGGTAGAGTTTTTTTGGGGGCGATCTCTGCCCCAAAGTGGAGCGCCGCGGTTCCTGCTTGTGCTGTATATTCTCCGATCGCTTCTCCACAATTTTTAAGACCTCCGGTCGTTATTATGGCAGGATTTAAGCTTCGGGCCTGGATTGTGGCTTGAGGGCACCACCTTACTCGCATTCGCTGATGCTCCGCTTCGTAATGTTGTTCTCGCCGTTGGTGGTGAAGGTGTCTGAGCCCTTGTATTCCTCGATGGATGGCGTGAGGGTCCCCACCTCCACGAGACCCTCGTGTCCTCACAACCGAGGGCCGCGACCGCAGCGAACTCTCTGTTCTGTTGCGGCTGCCATTTTGGGTTGCGGCAGCCACCAAGTTTTCGGGTGGAGCTTTCCGGGTGATCTCTGCTCCAGGGTGGGGCGCCGCGGTTCCTACTTGTGCTGTATATTCTCCGATCGCTTCTCTTCAATCCCCAAGACCACCGGTCGTCATTATGGCAGGTTTTAAACTTCGGCCTGGATTGTGGCCCAGAGGCCCCACGCTATGCCGCTTTCGCTGATGTTCCGCTTCATACTGTTGCTCTCGCCGTTTGTGGCGAAGGTGTCTGAGCCCCTCGTACCCTCCAACAAATGATGTGGGGGCCCTCACCTCCACGGGACCTTCGTATATTCTCAGCCGCGGACTGCAGCTGCAGCGGGTTCACTGCTCTGTCGCGGCCGCCATTTTAGGTCACAGCAGCCGCGGAGTTGTCGGGGGGAGTTTTCTTGGTAAACTCTGCCCCAAAATGTATCGCCTCGGTCTCTACTTGTGCTGTATATTCTCCGATCCCTTCTCTTCAACTTTTAAGACCTCCGGTCGTTATTATGGCAGGATTTAAGCTTCGGACCTGGATTGTGGTCCGAGAGCGCCGCACTACGTGTGCAGCTCAATTGGTCCCAGGCCACCCATAGCAAACAGACTTGATCTCTGATTGAACACTACCTGATGGAAGGTAAATAGTAAATTACAGTTTATTTATGTTATTTATTTAAGTGAGATCTAGAACAGGATGATTATGGACTGAGTGTTCATGGCTAACCTCTCCTTGAATATTTTCTTTGTTTTTAAATACACCCATTCTGTATATTTTTATGGGCAAACGCAAAGCGCTCCGTCCATTCTGTAATCTTTCTTTGGGCTTCAAACCACACCCATGTCACGTCAGTCACTTACATTGGTTCGTGGGCTTGCCTTTTAAAATCCGCTTGCTTTCATTTGTGAAAGGCATGTATACGTCATGCCTTTTCCACCTACACAGCACCGGTAAACTACTAAAAACATAAGAGGCTCGATGTTTTCAGCCTGGGGTCCGGACTACTTTATCTGTTTATTTTCCATGCAGCACGATCTCATTGCATTTTACATAGTGCGATCGTTCTGCGTTTTGTTTTCTTTACAACGCTAATAGCTCTAACTCGAGCAAACGCGAGACCCGTTGCATTGAAAATGCTTGTTTCTTATGTTTAACATTCACTTCATGTGGTACTTTTTGTAATGGCATCTGAGCAATATTTAATGTGCATTCATTTTAGTGCATCATCTTTTTAAAAAAAAATACCAATAAGGTCTGGGGTTGTTGCAAACTGATTGAGAGTGGACTGAATGGACTGAACAAAGTAACCTATTTCTTGGAGGATAATAACCTGATTCCCTATGAGAGTTTGGAAGAACGTGGGCATCTTCCAATTAAGTTTCTTACTAATTCTCGAAGATGATCTGTTTGTACCTGCTATAAAAGAATCGCAGCTACGAAATAATAGTTGAGTGTAACGAACAAAGCATAATTGCATGCATGTATATGTGGGAGTTTGGAAGAACCCTACCAGCCTTTAGAACCTTACCAGCCTTCAAAAGGGTTCATTTGCTGGGTAGCAGAGGTGTGAGCATCTCTGGTTCTGAGTCTTTAATGCTAACATGTGTTGTAAATAAAAGTTTATTATTTGTAGGGCTCTTTTGTGCATTTGTGTTTTGCATATTTAAATACACGGGTCAATCTGAATAGAATAATTGTTTAGAATGAGTAAATACATTTCTGCCTCAACAATCGAAATGCTGCTACATTTGCATCATTGCATTAAATCCTATTTTTTTTTTCACTAATGGACTTAAGCCCACGGCCCGACTGGAACTCAAGGCAGCCCTGGCAATTTTTGTCAGGCCAGCCCCGGGGGACGGGGTGGATTGCAAGTGTGAAGCATTGCTGCTTTTGTTACTGAAGGGCGATATTGCAACACTGCTGCAAAACTAGCCCCCACCCTTCCAGCCTCCCGGGGAAATGCCTGATGTCCACTAGGGCCAGTTCTGCCCTGCTCATGGCTCCCTTTTCCAACGGCCCTTTGAACACCACATGGAAAACAGTCATAGTAGTAAGTTCCACCATCATAAAAATGAATGTCCCAGATGCCCTTCTTAATGATTCTTGGGCAGCAGACGTCCTCGTCCTAGCTGCGGTATATTGCCCTGTCATGAGCTGTAGAAGATTCTGGAAAGTTACTCAGTTAAAGCTATCCCGAATACGATTTTCTTCTCCCTTGAAGCTTGATGTGAAAGTAACAACAGCATTATTGGTGTTTAGATACAATCGTCTTTTAAGTATAGACTCAATGTAAGTGATTGTATGTATTATCAGGGATGATACTGACACCAGTGGTACATTCGAGTTGTCTACCTGGCTGCAGTTTTGCAAACCATATCCCTGTAAAGTGAATCTGTAAGTAGTGTAAGGCTAACCTCCTCATTTAGACAAGGCATCCAAATGGTGCGGAGTGGTAAAAATGTCCAGTTATTGTGTTACTGGGCATCTTTCCACTCTTCATGATTAATAAACATCGATGGTGTTACCAGGGGATGCAGTGGCAGTGCCAAAAGTCTAGACAGTAATAACAACTCTTAGTAAGAACTTCAGTTTCTTAGGCAGCTTTTTGCTTTTGGATTTGGATTGCGGTAAACATCGGGAGACGCGCTGATCATTCTTCATCATATCTACTTATTACACGAAAGGCTCATGTTCCAGTTCAGCCCTTTCGGCCATATTTACCAGTACCAATAGGGAACACTTGAGCCTTTTGCCAAGAATTTGTCTTAGTTGTTCAGTTGTACTGATGGCTTCATCAGGCTTTGTAATATTTGTTGCAAAGGGCAACAGATGGGCTTTTGGGGTCGTTTTGAACCTATTAGGTTAATTCTGCCTCCGGGACTGTATGCAAGATGCCCTGAAGCAGAAGAGGCCCATGATGATAGGAAACAGAAGAATTAAATTGGAGATGTGGTTCACATCCAGGAGGCAAGCGGCTTTAACCCTTCAAGTGCCAAGGAGGCTGAAGTCACACCTTGACAAATGGAATCCCTCAAACTTTAGTTTCTTCGAAATCCAAAGACTTGAAAAAAAACTGATCTTGTGCTGTTTTAACTTCAATCATGTTCTTGGTTTTATCTCGCACCACATATGAAGTGTAGCAAGGACAGTGTTTTCCTTGTCGCAGGTATTCCAAAGACATTCTTCTTCATGGAAGTCGGTTCTCTTGGGTCAACTGTGTACTAGTGTAAGAACAGAAAAAAGAGAGATATAACATTTATAACAAAAATGAAAACAACCTGGTATTCAAATGCATTTTAAATTTAGCTCAAAGTGTCCGGAATTGAACATTTTATGCCACCGTCTTTTTAACTTAAACAAATGCTCTAATATAGGTATGTTACTAAAAGTAAATGCGGAGACCAACTCTACTTTTTAGGTCAAACTCGCAAGCCCTCTGAAGTGTTGTAATCTATCTGTGGGCTTTTAACCACGCCCACCGCACGCCCATCACTATGACTCGTTCATGGGCTTGCCTTTCAAAAATCCTTTATCATCATTGGTAAATGCTTTACGTTTGCCACTCCTTGGGGTGGTTTTGTTACTGCCTTGGCCATCAACCCCGTTCCATGGATAATTGCATGACTTCTGGTATGTTTGACTGCAAACAAAATTCTTTTTCCTTTTGTGTCTCTTCTTCGCACTGACACTCATAGAGGCAGTGGCGCTTTGAATTGGCTCGCTTATGTCAACTTTTTTAATTTTAATTTTCAATTTATGTGGCAAGAAAAGTCCAGTGAGGAATTTACAACGCTAATTCGAGCAAACGCAAGACTCATTGCATTGCAAATGCTTCTTCATCCTGGAGAGGGCTAAGATTTCAGAGCCTTTGCTGCTCTCATGTGTTTGACTTGCTCCGTAGGGTAGTGTGTCCTTGCTAGAGCTGCTTTTGCAGCCCACAGGCAATTTCCCAGGTATGTACTTCTTAATTAAGTCTCTGAAAATGTTATTGTGAATACTGTGCACAACATCAGTGACTCAGCTAGCAAGGCTAAGGCTAAATGGAGATTCATTCATTTTCAGGGTCAATTACTGCCTGCATTTTCACTGCTACTGTCTGAGTTGGTGAATTAGAAGGTCACAATAAATTGATTAATTAGAGTAAGATGAAATATTGTGTGATGCACCTGTCGCACAGTACAAATTAAAAAATGAGTATAAAACCATCAGTTGCCTTTTTTTGTTTTAAAGAAACCCCTTTCTCGAAAAGGTTTTTAATTTATATTTGAAATATTTTATGTGAATACCCTGTCTTTCTTAAAAGCAGCAAACTAAAGTTCAATCAAAATGAGTTTATTTTGTGGAACAACGCAATACAAGTAATGGAACTAATAAGGGACCAGAAAAGAATAAGTAAAATACACTTTCATAATTAGTTATGGTAGGTGTTTACGAGATATGTCTGCCATAAGGTGGGTAATACTAAATTCTTTGTTTTAGATGTCAGTGGTCTGCAATCTAGAATACCAACTCAGGTCACTAATCGGTTGTTGCACAAAATGAGATCAGTAAAGGATGGTAATATTGCTTTATGAAACAGGGTCCATAACAAGCACAAGGATGGCCACCACAGACAATACTTCTGCCCTTCGCTTGGCGGTATTTGCACTTCTCTATCTCAATAGGTGTAGAGTAGGGGTATCCAGTATAGTTTCAGTATACCCGTACCCATACCAGATTATCAGCACACAACACCTCACATGTAGGTAGATGGGATACATGGAGAACCACAGGTGCCCTACCAAACGTTGCCCCCAAAACTAACAGTAGTGTAAACAACTTGCCACTAAAACCGTATCCAACTTGTTAGAGAATAACTTGCGTTTTTTGTTATATTGAAAACCATTCAAGACTCCACAGGCCAAATCAATTTCCACTTATTATCCAAGTTCCCATTAAACAGCAAATTCTTGAAAAAATATCTCCTAAAACAATCTAAAACAATCTCTTAGCTGACTTCTAATGCATGTTCTCCCTCTTCACAGCACAGAAGTAATGTCCCTTGCCATACTGGAAAACACCTTAAAAAAACTTTTCATCGACTGGAGATGAACTGATTCTTCACATTGTCAAAGCCTCATTAATCAGCATGGTATTTCTTTAGCAATAACCCCTTCGCTGCCAGGCCTTTCCCCCCCCCCCCTGTGCCGAGCCTTTTTTTGGCTATTTGGGGCAGTTGGCGCTTAGGCCCTCATAACTTTTTGTTCACATAAGCTGCCCATGCCAAATTTGCGTCCTTTTTTTCCAACACCCTATGGGATTCTAGAGGTATTCAGACTTTGTGGGTTCCCCTGAAGGAGACCAAGAAATTAGCCAAAATACAGCAAAAATTTAGTTTTTTAAAAAAAAATGGGAAAAAGGGCTGCAGAAGAAGCCTCGTGATTTTTTCCCTGAAAATGGCATCAACAAAGGGATTGCAGTGGTAAAATCACCATCTTCCCAGCTTTCAGGAACAGGCAGACTTGAATTAGAAAACCCAATTTTTCAACACAATTTTGACATTTTAATGGGACATACCCCATTTTTAATATTTTTTGTGCTTTCAGCCTCCTTCCAGTTAGTGACCGAAATGGGTGAGAAACAAATGCTAGATCCCAGAAAGCTAAACAGTTCTGAAAAGTAGACAAAATTCAGAATTCATCAAGGGGTCATTTGTGTAGATCCTACAAGTGTTTCCCACAAAAAATAACAGCTGAAATAAAAGAACTTTGAAATTGAGGTAAAAAAACAGCCATTTTTCTTCACGTTTTACTCTGTAACTTTTTCCAGCGATGTAAGATTTTTTAAAGCAATATACTGTTACGTCAGCTGGACTCTTCTGGTTGCGGGGATATATAGGGCTTGTAGGTTCATCAAGAACCCTAGGTACACAGAGCCAATAAATGAGCTGCACCTTGGAATGGGTTTTCATTCTATACCGTGTATACAGTAATTAATTTGATGAAATATAAAAAGTGAATAATAGGTATCAAGAAAACCTTTGTATTTCCAAAATGGCCACAAGATAAGGTGTTGAGAAGCAGTGGTTATTTTCACATCTCTGAATTCCGGGGTGTCCGTACTAGCATGTGAATTACAGGGCATTTCTCAAATAGACGTCTTTTTTACACACTGTCTTACATTTGGAAGGAAAAAATACAGAGAAAGACAAGAGGCAATAACACTTGTTTTGCTATTCTGTGTTACCCTATGTCTCCCGATAAAAATGGTACCTCACTTGCGTGGGTAGGCCTAGCCCCCGCGACAGGAAATGCCCCAAAACACAACGTGGACACCTCACATTTTCACAAAGAAAACAGAGCTGTTTTTTGCAAAGTGACTAGCTGTGGATTTTGGCCTCTAGCTCAGCCGGCACCTAGGGAAACCTAGTAAACCTGCGCAGTTTTGAAAACTAGACACCTAGGGGAATCCAAAATGGGGTGACTTGTCGGGCTCTGACCAGGTTCTGTTACCCAGAATCCTTTGCAAACTTCAAAATTTGGCCAAAAAAACACTTTTTCCTCTCATTTTGGTGACAGAAAGTTCTGGAATCAGAGAGGAGCCACAAATTTCCTTCCACCCAGCGTTTCCCCAAGTCTCCCGATAAAAATGGTACCTCACTTGTGGGGGTAGGACTAGCACCCGCGACAGGAAAAGCCCCAAAACACAACGTGGACACATCACATTTTCACAAAGAAAACAGAGCTGTTTTTTGCAAAGTGCCTAGCTGTGGATTTTGCCCTCCAGCTCAGCCGGCACCTAGGGAAACATAGCAAACCTGCACAGTTTCGAAAACTAGACACCAAGGGAAATCTAAGATGGGGTGACTTGTGGGGGTCTGACCAGGTTCTGTTACCCAGAATCCTTTGCAAACCTCAAAATTTGGCCAAAAAAACACTTTTTCCTCTCATTTCGGTGACAGAAAGTTCTGGAATCAGAGAGGAGCCACAAATTTCCTTCCACCCAGCGTTCCCCCAAGTCTCCCGATAAAAATGGTACCTCACTTGTGGGGGTAGGCCTAGTGCCGCAGCAGGAAAAGCCCCAAAACACAATGTGGACACATCACATTTTCGCAAAGAAAAACAGACCTGTTTTTTGCAAAGTGCCTAGCTGTGGATTTTGGCCTCTAGCTCAGCCGGCACCTAGGGAAACCTAGCAAACCTGTGCAGTTTTAAAAACTAGACACCTAGGGGAATCCAAGATGGGGTGACTTGTGGGGCTCCGACCAGGATTTGTTACCCAGAATCCTTTGCAAACCTCAAAATTTGGCTAAAAAACACTTTCTCCTCTCATTTCGGTGACAGAAAGTTCTGGAATCAGAGAGGAGCCTCAAATTTCCTTCCACCCAGCGTTCCCCCAAGTCTCCCGATACAAATGGTACCTCACTTGTGGGGGTAGGCCTAGCACCCGCAACAGGAAATGCCCCAAAACACAATGTGGACACATCACATTTTCACAAAGAAAACAGAGCTGTTTTTTGCAAAGTGCCTAGCTGTGGATTTTGGCCTCTAGCTCAGCCGGCACCTGGGGAAACCTAGCAAACCTGCGTAGTTTTGAAAACTAGACACCTAGGGGAATCCAAGATTGGGTGACTTGTAGGGCTCTGACCAGGTTCTCTTACCCAGAATCCTTTGCATAACTCAACATTTGGCCAAAAAAACACTTTTTCCTCTCATTTCGGTGAGAGAAGGTTCTGGAATCATAGAGGAGCCACAAATTTCCTTCCACCCAGCGTTCCCCCAAGTCCCACGATAAAAATGGTACCTCACTTGTGGGGTAGGCCTAGCTCCAGCGACAGGAAAATCCCCAAAACACAACGTGGACACATCACATTTTCACAAAGAAAAAAGAGCTGTTTTTTGCAAAGTGCCTAGCTGTGGATTTTAGCCTCTAGCTCAGCCGGCACCTAGGGAAACCTAGCAAACCTGCACAGTTTTGAAAGCTAGACACCTAGGGGAATCCAAGATGGGGTGACTTGTGGGGCTCTGACCAGGTTCTGTTACCCAGAATCCTTTGCAAACCTAACAATTTGGCCAAAAAAACACTTTTTCCTCACATTTTGGTGACAGAAAGTTCTTGAATCTGAGAGGAGCCTCAAATTTCCTTCCACTCAGCGTTCCCCCAAGTCTCCCGATAAAAATGGTGCCTCACTTTTGTGGGTAGGCCTACTGGCCGCGAAAGGAAATGCCCCAAAACACTATCTGGACACATCAAAATTATCAAATACAATACTACCTGTTTTTGTGGTGGGGGCACCTGCATTTTTGGTCCTGGGCTCAGCAGCCTTCTAGGGAAACCTACCAAACCCAGACATATCTGAAAACTAGACACCCGAGGTAGTCCAGTGAGGTGTGACTTGCGTGGATCCCCCAATGTTTTCTGACCCAGAATCCTCAGCAATCCTCAAATTTAGCTAAAAAATCTAAATTTTCCCACATTTCTGTGTGGGATCACCGCACTGAGACAAATTTCATACCACCCAATGTTTATCTCAGTCTCCCGGTAAAAATGATACCTCATTTGTGTAGGTGGTCCAAGTGCTTGTGAAAGGGAAAAGCCAAAAACATGTTGATATTGAGGGGAAACCAAAGAGGATCCAAAAGGGCAGTTTGCAAAAAAACATTTTTAGGCTGACAAGTGCAGCAGAATTTTTATCGGTATAAATGAGACAATGCTGGGTGGTAGGAATTTCGTGGATTCCTGCAGATTCCGGAAGGTTCCATCACAAAAACGTGGGAAAAATGTGTGATTTCCAGCAAAGTTGGAGGTTTGCAGGGCATTGTGGGTACAAAAATGGTGCGGGGTGCATGTGAAACACACCACCTTGGAATCACCCAAATGTTTAGTTTTCAGATGTGTCTAGGTCTTGTGGATTTTTCTACATGGCAGCGTCCAAAGTCCATAAAGTGCAGCCCTCACCATTCCAAGTGGGACGATTTTGAGAGTTAGCCAAGCTCTCATGGCCCAAATGTAAAACCAAAACCCCAATTAATCAAATGTGTTCTTGCTTGCTGTGGGATAAGATGTTTTACAGTGCGGGGGAGAGCTGAAAGACTGTAACCCCCTTCAGTTGGGGTGGGGGAATAACTAGGCCCATACTGGTTGGTAGCCACCACCCCAATATGTTTTTTTTTTTTTAAATTCCCCGGCATCTAGTAGACTTTCTGCCCCCGGGTGTGGATCAGGGTTATTTACCCCATCTGCCCACTGGTGGGCAGAACAAATTTGGCCCCATTTATTTGGGGTGGGGGTATGGCCATACCCCCACCCTCTTATTTTGGAAAAAATAAACTTCCCTGGTCTCTGGTGGGCTTTCTGCCCCCCCTTGGGGGCAGGTGGTTCTTCCAAAAATAGGCCCATCTGCCCCCAAGGGGGGCAGATATGGCCAACAGTAATGTGCCCCCATGGGGAGCGACCCTTACCCAAGGGACTGCCCCCCTAAAGAAAACACACGCCTACACACACACCAATCCCTGGTGCCTATGTGGTTTCTGCCCCCATTGGGGGCAGATTGGCCTAACAAAAATTAGCCGATCTGCCCCCAAGGGGGGCAGAAATTGTCTAAATACAATATGCCCCCCAGGGGAGCGACCCTTGCCTAAGGGGTCGCTCCCCACCTCTAAAACAACAGAACAAAAAAAACATTTTTTTTTTTTTTTATCCCTGGCGCCTAGAGGTTTCTGCCCCCCCTGGGGGCAGATCGGCCGAATAACAATAGACTGATCTGCCCCCGGGGGGGGCAGAAATGGCCTAAAATAAATTTGCCTCCCCAGGGAGCGAACCCTTGCCTAAGGGGTTGCTCCCCTTGCGTGAAATTGGCGTAAAAAAAATGATCCCCGGTGCCTAGTTGTCACTGCCCCCCTTGGGGGCAGATTGGCCCAACAAAAATCGGCCGATCTGCCCCCAATGGGGGCAGAAATGGTCTAAATACAATTTGCCCCCCAGGGGAGCGACCCTTGTCTAAGGGGTCGCTCCCACCTCTAAAAAACAAAACAAAACCAAAAAAAAACCAAAAATGTATCCCTGGGGGCAGATCTGCTGAATAACAATAGGCTGATCTCCCCCCAGTGGGGGCTGAAATGGCCTAAAATAAATTCCCCCCTCCCCCCCGGGAGCGACCCTTGCCTAAGGGGTCGCTCCCCTTCCGTGAATTTGCTTAAAAAAAAAAGATCCCCGGTGCCTAGTGGGGCAGAAATGGTCTAAATATAATTTGCCTAAGGGGTCGCTCCCCAACACAAATAAATAAATAAAATAAACACAAAAATCCCTGGCGCTATCTGGGGGGCAGAAAAGGCCTTGCAAAATTCCTTTCCTTCCCTTTGAAGCCTCTCAGGGCCCCCATCACATGATCGGAAGAGAATGCTTTGCATTTCCCTTCCGATCGTGCTGGAAGCTGAGCTTCCAGCGCGATGGGGAAGTGGCCTTTGATGAGGTCAACATACAAATGCGCGCTGACGTCATCAGACGTCACTGGCGGGGTCAGGAGGGGTCAGGGTGGAAGGGGAAGGGCTTCCCCTTCCATCCCTGCCTTGGGGGGTGGGAGGAAAGCCCACAGAGGGAGCTCTAGCACTTCCTCTGAGCTCAGTGCAGAGGACGTAATGGTTACGTCCTCGGCACATGAGCACTGTGCCGGTGGACGTAACCATTATGTCCCCGGCACAGAAGGGGTTAAAGACCTATTGTGAACAATATAATATACAGAGTGGCCTTGAGTCAGTCCATTACTCATGATTGGATAACTTTGTAGTTTGTCTCACTTCCTTGTTCCTGATTCAATTGCTTTACTTTCTGTCTTGTGTTTGTTTCACTCACAGAGCACTTCTGTCTCACAGTGCTTTGATTGGATGACATGTCTTTTTATTGCTGCAATCTGACCTTGCATTGTGTTGCATGAGAGAGAATATGTTCTCATCATCTCTCTCTGTTCTTCCTCTTCCCTCTCTCTTTATTAACCCTCTCTCTTTATTAACCCTCTCTTAAAGCAGATGCTTCTTCCCTGGATATTTTTGCACTTAGCGGCACCCACAGTGCTTTCGGCCATCTTGAAATGTTTTTTAACCATTACAGGAAGGCTGTATGCAGCTGCAGGCATGACGAGTATTTTTTTGAGTGAATGGCTTCCACAGATGGACATGCATCTGTAACAGGAATGGGGCTTTTTAAAATAAATCAATAAATCAATTAGGATTTGTAAAGTGCAGCTAATCACCCAACAGGGTATCCAGGCACTTGCAGGTCCCGGAGGCTCATTCGACCAGCCAGGTCTTGAGGGCTCTTCAGAATTCCAGAAGTGAGTTGATGGTCCAATGTTGCATGGGGAAGCTGCAAGAAGAAAGCAGTGAAAATGAGGAAAAGCAAGAAGGCTCACAAAAAAACCGGGAAAAAGCAAGGAAAAAGTAGTGAAAACATGGGACAGCAAGGAGAAGGCACACAAAAAACAGGGGAAAAGCAAGGAGATAGCAGTGTGAATGAGGAAAAAACAAGTAGAAGGCACTCAAAAAACAGAGGAAAAAGCAAGAAGACAGGAGCAAGAGCGATGCAGCAGTACGGGGAGAGCTGGGACTGGGATCTGCTCAATGAGATCGTGCTGCGGCCTCTGTTATGTAGGTCCTGGGAGGAGGGAGGGGTGCTGGGAGGCAGTGGGCGGGACTAGGTGGGCAGACAAAAATAACGGGCTGCATGCAGGAGTGGCAATGAAGGAAAAATCAAGGAGAAATCAGCGAAAATGATGGAAAAGCAAGGCGAAAGCACACAAAAAATGGGGGAAAAGCAAAGAGAGAGCAGTGAAAGTGAGGTAAAAGCAAGGAGAAGGCATGCTAAAAATTGGGAAAAAGCAAGGAGAAAGTAGAAAAAAGTGAGGGAAAAGCAAGGACAAGGCATAGTAAAAACGGGAAAAGCAAGGAGAAAGCAGTGAGAATAAGGGGAAAAGCAAGGAAAAGCTACACAAAAAACTGTGGGAAAAGCAAGGAGAAAGCAGTGAAACCAAGGGAGAAGCAAGGAAAAGGCACACAAAAATGGAGGAAAAAGCAAGGAGAAAGCAGTGAAAATGAGGAAAAAGCAAGAAGACACACAAAAGATGGGGGGAAAAGCAAGGATAAGTCAGTGAGAACGAGGGAAAAGCAAGAAGGCACTAAAAAACTGGGGAAAAAGCAAGAAGACAGGAGCAAAATCGATGCAACGGCACAAGGAGAGTTGGGACTGGGACATTACAAAATGACCACTGTAGATGGACATGCACCTACATTGACCGTCTTTGCATTAGGTTTCTTAAAATACAACTAAATACATGATTACTCTATGAATATACAAAGATAGGCAACCTTTAAATATGGCCAGGAAATTGCAATGTACCAGTAACAGTAATTTTCAGTCAAAAAGTCCCATTGCAATTTTACTATGAAACTTAGAATGGAGGTCCTTGAAATTATGTTGTTATTAATCTGATTTGTTGTATCCAGTGCTTTAAATAGAAATATAGAAGTCCAGGTACTCACTATTTAGAGTACCTGTTTGCTCCTGACAAGAGCTGGTACTGTCCCATTAAATGTGTTGCAGCAGTGCTGAAAAGTGCAGCTACTCTCCCTTTCAAATGAAATTAGTGCAGGTACTCAGTACCGGACTGTACCTGCCCATTTAAAGCAATGGTTGTATCTTCAAACGAAATTTTATCACAATTATTGCTATTTTTATTGTAAATCTTATAATAAGAATTATAATATGAACCATGAATAACTATAAACTTAATACAAGTCAGAAGTTTGAATCTCATTGTGGATGAGACAACAAGCGATATAAGGAAGAAAGATAAGAGAAGGGTATCACTGAATTGGTATTTTAAATATTTTAAATATTTTTGCTCTGGACATAGCCATAGTGTCAAAGGAGGAAGGTAAGTGTATCTGTTAATCATTGAGCTACAATGAAGAACTACACACCTGCGAAACATACTGAAGCAGTCACAAGTAATAATGAACGGGGAATCTTTTTTTCTTCATGCAAGTCTAATGACTTGTATCATCAATTGGATGAGGATAGAAACCTTCTAGAGTGCATAGGGACAGTGTAAGCATTTAGAGCTGTGAACAACAAAACAGTGGTTTATTACTCACCTGATTCTGTAAATTAAATACCTAACAGTCACAAGACATTTATTGTATTTTAATATAACAAACTTATTCTACTGTGCACATGGCCAAGTTATGGCCAACTGAGCCCCTTACCATACAAATATAAAATAACTTGAAAGCGAAAAAAGATAACTAACACACACAGACACATAATATATGCAGACATAAAAGTAAAAGTAGAAAACGTTTTTAAAATATTTCAAAAGCAGTTTAAAAAAAAACCAGATAGTTCTTCATGTCTTTCCAAACCTGCTGAACTTAGAAGCTATTCACAGTTCATTTGGGAAATAGAAGCAGTTGTTTTGTAAAAGTCTGAGTATAAGGGGTTCAAAATCCAACTACCTAATGATATGGCACAGTCACAGGGATTGTAGCCTGCTAGGGTCAGCAGACCTCCACCCCTGTGATTGCTTCTGAAAGCAGCACAATTTTCCTAAAGAATATTTCATTGAGAGTTGACAACGTTTCCCTATTACCTTGAAAAGTGCACCCCAGTTCACAAGGTGGAATAACTTCAATGGGCACCCCTTCACTTTTGCAAATAAGTTATGACCCGAAGTTGGAAGTCGGAAACCTTTCAATTGTTTGCAACCAGATTTCTGGTTGTAAACCTTTGATACATCTGGAACTGAATCACAATTTGAAATTGATGTGCACAACACTCCCTTTAAAAATTGCGATTTGGTATTCGTTTGCAATCCCATTTAGACCCGGTAGACTCCAAAACTGGGTTTTGTTCTTGGGGAATAACTTTTTTGCAGTCACAAACTCCGAACTGGAGTGTTTGCTACCGCAAACAAATTAGGAACATCTGGCCCATATTATTTAGGGTTTTATATAAAAGTGCGAACTTGACTCAAGGGTATTCAAGTGCTTAACATGAAAACCAAATTATGTTACATGTTTTTATGTTGGGAGGTTAACAGTTTTGGTCAGAATCACAGAATTTTAAGGCAAGACTGGAACTCAACCCTAGTTCCCAAGTTCCAAAGACAGTAGCTTTGGCCTTTAAGCTGTGTCTTCTCCACTAGTACCCTGATGTAAATCATAAGGAATCCAATGCCTGATTATGTTTGTTATGCTTAAAGTCGATACTCGGCTTGGGCAAAAAAGTGATATCCTCCATTTTAAAATCCACTCCATCCTTTTGTGTTTGTAGTGTGTTACACATTTTGTTATGTGGTCAGAGTGTTGTGTAGGCTCTCATTATTCTAATGAGACTACTGGATTTGAGCGGCCGAATCGCCTGCGGTGTAGGAGTCTGAATTTTAACCCACTACAGGTGACACCTGTCACCCCAATCCAGGTTTTGCTCCGACTAACTAGCAGTGCCTCATCTCTATCCAAGAGCAGGGATGATTGGGCAGCTGAGCGCATAATGCAATTGACTCGTCAGGGAACTCGTGGTCTCTCAGATCTCATCCGTATCTCTCAGTTACATGAGTCTCACATATACAAGGACAAGCAGAAGCAGTATATGTTTCAATAAGGTTTTAATGAAGCAACTGCATCTTAGACAATAAAGCATGTACTGCAATAACCAGGATGATAAAGCTTGACGGGATTAAAATTGTGACAAGGAAAGTAAAGCATAGAAATAACGCTACCATATTGTCACTAGAGTCAATAGACTAATTCCTACCTAGGCTATATTGGAGCACAGCGTGTTAAGCTGTAGTTCTGCCCTTCAGGTTCACCTGGGAAGACTTCATCCCCCATACCTGAGCAAAGGCATAAAGTGTGCATAAGCAGCTATAGCGAAGCGTTCAGCAATCATCATACAGTCGTGGTCATCTGGCTGGAATCTCCCTCTAACGTGTATGGGACAGGGAAGTGTTTTTATAATAAAACAGCTGATGTTCTGAGAAAACGTCCCTACATAAGGATGTGTATGTTTCTATGAATACAGGAGACAAAATTTTACCACGTGTACCGGCAACCTATCTTACTGCAGCCTTGAGAGAAGCACAGAGTGAAAGAAATGTCTTGTTTAAGAACACAGTGCTGGCCTAGGCAAAGAACAGCTAAATTGAGAGAAATAAAACAAGACTGCAAATGTAGTTATTGTTGAAATAATAAACAAAGCTGAATAAAATATATGTAGATTAAAGTGCACAGCGGCAGGCCTAGTGTGCTAAAATAACGTGCATGGAGCTATAACTAAAATGGCTACACAAGAAGAGAACATTTGTGACATAAGTAGTATCCGATGACTGACGGAGCTAATGTTGCTCAAAATGGTGATTCCTCTACACATTGTCCTTGTCCTTTGTGTGGATATGCGGGATTCGTGTCACACATCCTCCTTAAATCTCAGTATGACCAGAGAAATATACATTTTTTTCCTGCCAGGCTTAGATTGCTGCCAACTGAGAGACCTGGTGTGGAGTGGCTCAATGGATGACCACTTACTGCTTTCCACAAACTCACTTTTTGGTGCCTTCCTCCTTACCTCTGAAGACCTGAATAGAAATCCTTCAAAAATGAAAAAAAACAAAGGTTGCTTGAACTCAATTTGTCCTCACTTCCCATCTGTGTCCCAGAGTAGATAAGTCTCTTGAGTCACTAAGGTGCTCTGAAGTGCTTGAACAATGGAATGGTTTCCGGAAACAGGACTTTACTGGCTACTGTTTTTCTCAATGCAAGGCCCAAGCCTTTTATTATGGAAAAAGCAACACCTTTGTGACCAGCTTTTGTGACTTGTCCTGTAAGACATGCCATGTATGATAGGGCAAAGAGCAAGGTACAATACACTGAAGCTGCCTGGGAGAGAGGGTCACGTTGAGGAACTGAGCTCCCCAGGAACTAAATGACCCTTGCAGAGCCATTGGTCAGAGGCAATCTCATAGCATCTAAAAGACATGTAGCAAGCATTACATGGCTGTGTGTGTAGAGAGTGACCATCTACAGCCACTAGACTCATAACATCCTTGATTTCTAAGAGAGCCTAAATCACCCAATTCACAGCACAAAAGAAATACTAATATTTTTTCTCATCACCCTCCTTCTTATGGTAGTACTTTGTGTGCAGAAGCCAGTCACTCGGATTCCTAAATGATTTGCTCGACCTATAGACCTTATAGTTCAGAAGATACCACAGTTTGAAGTCACAGTTGTGTGCTGATCATAAATCACAGCTCTCCAGCTCCAGCTGGTGAACTGGTGTAAACGCTTCACCCACAGACAGGAAAAACATTTAAAAAACAGGCCCTCCAATGACCTTACGCTAATGAAATCCCTCCATGTATCACACAGAAAACTCACCACATCAGCCAAAGCCAACACCATCTATGAAGCTGCCAACAGAGGTAGAACACTCTTCAAAATAATAAAAAAGTGCTTCAACCCACTGCCTGAACTTCCTGTCACACCACGTTTTCATTGAAACAATACAGAAGCTGTGACAGCACATCGAGAACACCACACCTCTGTTTCCTCTGACAGCCACTCCTCTCCACTGCATCCCACAATGGTCATTCGTTAAATATCATCTATCTAGTTGATTTCTTACCCTCATTGTTCATGAAAGCCCTCTCTGCAAAAGCTCTCTCAACATCTCCCTCACTTATAATTCACTATAGTCCGGGTGAGCTTGTTAAACTGCTTATAATGATGTTTACAAGTAGTTTCATAGCATCCTATACTTCTCCGTTTCACATGGATGAAATCTTCTGTTCATTTTGGGTGGTGAATTTTTGGTTTACTCAGAGAATCTTAGATTTTATTTTGAGTTGTATTTAGATGACTTTCAGCTCATGAGCTCAAATTACCAAGTGATTACTCATTGCAGTCAGGCAAGGGCTGACATATTGAAATCGACTTGCTATATTATAAAATTCTGTCTAGCACGTTTGACCCATGGACCCCGGCTAGTAATCACCTGGTGATAAGTACATTTGTCACATCATTTACAAAGATAGTTGTGAAGATCTGTATCTTTCTACATATGGTAACTCCTGCTGTATTATAATTATGTGGCAGAGTCATAACCCAATCGCAGAAGGTACTAGGACCTCCTGGTTAATTTTATGTCATGCTTTCTGATATGAAAATAAAAGACCAACCTATTTTGAAAGAAATACTGAGTGTAGTCCAGTCCGTCAGGCTCACTCTGAGGTCTGAAATCTCTGTTGCCTCCTTGCGTAATCTGTAATTATTAGAGTCAAGTGCCCAAAGTAAGTTATCCAATTGGAGAATCTTATCAATAAATACAATTGATGTCATGTATATTATTTATTTTGATAAATCACACAGGTTTAGTTATAATGTTTCTGGGTGCTGTCATTGGCCAAAATAATTCTACTTGGATGGCATTTAATACAATTTAGAATTTGAAGATAGTAACTGCTTGACTCAGCTTGGAGTTGTGCAATTGAAACAGGTACACCCAGAGAATTTACTGAGAGGCAGGAATGCCATTACACTTCCTGAGAGAAACATTACAGACCTGTACATTTGGTCTTGAACTGTCATGACATTAGATATATACAGTGTCAGAAGGAGTGAATACATTTAGGTAGAATTGCAGGAGATGAGGCGAGGCTAGAGTACCCACAAGATGGCCACTCTTCCTGAGGCTCGAGGAGCTCGCCAGACTGGAAGAGGCAATAGGCTCATTTGAAGAACTGAAAACATGTCTTATTTGCATTTGAGAACTGAAGATGTTAAAGGGGCTACGAAGCAACAGGGAGCATCCATCTAAGATGAGAAGTACACACGAATAATGAAGTGCTGCAAAGCCAAAGTATTGGGAGCACAGTAGCAATAGTTTTACCTGATCTCTTGACTGTACCCTCTACCTCCTACTCTGTAAAACTGTATCTTATTTGCAACCATGACTTGGCTATGACTAAATATATCTGCTCTGCAAGCACCGTTGTACATGCTCATAATCTCAATGCAATCAATTACTACTTCAACTAAGCCTCACGGTACCTACCTTATAGAACACGTACACAAGAGAAAGATTCCATCACCATGTCAGAGAGCATTACCCTGATATAGGAACACTTAACGACCTACCAGCCCGTCTCTGATTTTTCCAAACAGCCAACAAGGACATGGCTGACAGGGAACAATCACTGTGGATATAAATATACCTGAGAAGGAAGAAGATTTTCCTGAAGAGGTATTTGCCTTTTGTACGGTGCTACCACTTCCTTTGTACCACACCTTGTAAATATAACAACAGTCATGTACACTGCATTACCAACAGCTGTGAAGCATATTGTTAGAAATGGGGTTTTTGGTTGGCAGTCAGGTTACCCCCTGTCCAAGCAAAAGCCCTCACTCTAGTCAGGGTAAGTCACACACAATCCAAGATTATCCTGTGCCCACCCTCTGGTAGCTTGGCACGAGCAGTCAGGCTTAACTTAGAAGGCAATGTGTAAAGTATTTGTGCAATAAATCATACAATACCACCATATACCACCACAAAAATACACCACACAGTGTTTAGAAAAATATATAATATTTATCAGGATAATTGTAGGTCAAAAAGTATAAAGTTGCAATGGAAAATTGTAGAAATATCACAGAAAAGTGATATGAAGTGTCTTAAAGTCTTTAGAATATAAACAAAGTCTCTTTCAAGCACAAGTACCTGGTTTAGCGTGGAAAAATCTCCTCAGAGGGCCACAAAGGAAGAGGTGCGTGGAAAAAGGGTGTGTGCGTCGATTTCTCCCCAGCACACACGGACTTGCGTCGTTATTTTACACGCGGGGAAGTCGTGCGTCGTTTTCCGGCGCGCGGACAGTCTCTTTCTGTGGATTACCAGATGTCCCGGGTCTGTGCGTGGATTTTCCTGCTTGTTCTCCGGCTGCGCGTCGGTCTGCGGGGCTGCGCGTGGAAATTACGATCTCACGGCAGGCGTCGCGTCGATTTCTCCTCTAGACGTCGGTCTGCGGGGCTGCGCGTTGAAATTACGATCTCACGGCAGGCGTTGTGTCGATTTCTCCTCTAGAGGTTGGGCGGCGTTATCCTTGCGAAGCCGTGCATCGGATTTACGATCGTCCCCAGAGCGTCGCGTCGGAGTGCGGCGTTTTTCTCGCCGCGAAACAAGCTGTGCGTCGAAATTTTCGGCGCACGGAGCGTCCAAGTAAAAGAGAGAAGTCTTTTTGGTCCTGAGACTTCAAGGAACAGGAGGCAAGCTCTATCCAAGCCCTTGGAGAGCACTTTCACAGCCAGACAAGAGTTCAGCAAGGCAGCAGGGCAACAGCAAGGCAGCAGTCCTTTGTAGAAAGCAGACAGGTGAATCCTTTGAGCAGCCAGGCAGTTCTTCTTGGCAGGATGTAGTTTCTGGTTCAGGTTTCTTCTCCAGCAAGTGTCTGATGAGGTAGGGCAGAGGCCCTGTTTTATACCCAAATGTGCCTTTGAAGTGGGGGAGATTTCAAAGAGTGGCTAAGAAGTGCACCAGGTCCCCTTTCAGTTCAATCCTGTCTGCCAGGGTCCCAGTAGGGGGTGTGGCAGTCCTTTGGGTGAGAGCAGGCCCTCCACCCTCCCAGCCCAGGAAGACCCATTCAAAATGCAGATGTATGCAAGTGAGGCTGAGTACCCTGTGTTTGGGGTGTGTCTGAGTGAATGCACAAGGAGCTGTCAACCAAGCCCAGCCAGACGTGGATTGTAAGGCACAGAAGGATTTAAGTGCAAAGAAATGCTCACTTTCTAAAAGTGGCATTTCTAGAATAGTAATATTAAATCCGACTGCACCAGTCAGTAGGACTTTGTATTACCATTCTGGCCATACTAAATATGACCTTCCTGCTCCTTTCAGATCAGCAGCTGCCACTTCAACAGTGTATGAGGGCAGCCCCAATGTTAGCCTATGAAGGGAGCAGGCCTCACAGTAGTGTGAAAACGAATTTAGGAGTTTTACACTACCATGACATATAACTACACAGGTACATGTCCTGCCTTTTACCTACACAGCACCCTGCCCTAGGGGTTACCTAGGGCACACATTAAGGGTGACTTATATGTAGAAAAAGGGGAGTTCTAGGCTTGGCAAGAACTTTTAAATGCCAAGTCGATGTGGCAGTGAAACTGCACACACAGGCCTTGCAATGGCAAGCCTGAGACAAGGAGAAGGGGCTACTTAAGTGGGTGGCACAACCAGTGCTGCTGGCCCACTAGTAGCATTTAATTTACCAGCCCTATGCACATAGAGTGCACCTTACTAGGGACTTATAAGTAAATTAATAGTCCAATCAGGTATGATTCCAGGTTACCATGTTTTAGGGGAGAGAGCATATGCACTTTAGCCCTGGTTAGCAGAGGTAAAGTGCGCAGAGTCTATAAACCAGCAAAAACAGTGTCCAAAAAACGGAGGGAGGCAGGCAAAAAGTTAGGGGTGACTACCCTAAGGCTGTCAGGTCTAACACATATCATGACAGAGACCATGATTTCGCGTGACCATTACAAGACTATGCTCGGGGCACCTAACCACCCCTCCTACGTTCCAGTTGTCTTGTCTACTGCTAATCATGGTGCTATATCTTGGGTAGGTTTTACAGCACTTTACTTCTGATTCATTTAATTAACCAAATGGTAAGGTGCAAGACACCATTCAGTCACTAAATGTAACATTCATTCTAAATGCTACTGCCCAGGAGGCAGATGTCCTTGCAAAAACCTTTACATCAACTATCCTTCTTGGAGTTGCTGGTGGAGTCAGGGGGATGACTGTCACTACCCCATTTATAGTCATGCTAGAAGTGACTTTCAAAACTATTATGTGGGAAATATAAGCTCCATCAACAGTGGGTGACAAGACTAGTGAAATGTCGGCAGAACTTAACTCACTGAGGGTAGACCGTTGCAGTCTCTCGTATTGAATCACGGATGCTTGGCTAAAGACTCAGTAATTTTTTTTATTACTTTGATCTGCACAAAGAACCCACCGCTGTGCCCTGTCCGACGCGCTCCAACTGACATGGTGGGAACACTCAGGCAAAACCACAGCAACAGAACATTAACGCAAACATTCTGTTATACCGAGCATAAGAACATAACATAGACCTTATTGGGTTCCATCATCGACCGGACACTAAGGAAAATATGACTATGGATATCTGTTTTAGCTGATAACTCTTACCCAACTGCTTTTTCATCACCCCTTTGGACAGCCATAGAGATAACAGACATAGGGAACATCACTGGTCTAAACATCTTTCATAAGATTAACTATATTTGAGCTACTGTCCGGTGCCGTAAGGTAACAGCAGTGTGGGCATCATGAAACATTGCGCATACAAAAAAGTACACACCTACCAATTCCATCACTCCGGAGCACCTACCTGGCATACAATAGGCATGCATATCAATTAAAGATCCTTGTCTTTGTCAGAATGCCATCGTAAGGGTATTAGGACATTCAATACCTATATTTATAGGAAGCTTCCTCAAAATCTTTGATTTGAGAATGGAGTATAGCATTCAACGGTCACAACTTTGGTGTACTTGGCAACTCAGACATTGCATCAACAGCTCATGGAGATGCCATCAAAAATATATCAAAACATGGAGTGACTAGAAAGGCGTCATAACAGGCCTATACACATACTGATTCAGAATTATTCTCAGAGCCAATAAAGACTATCACACTGGAACACATTATTATCACTAGAATAATGGACTGAAGAGTGGTCCTCTTTAATACCCTGATATGACAAACGTTTGAAGTAAGTCATGCCTAAATTATACTATTTCAAAATATTGCACTACTGGTATTGGACACAAGTCAAACTAAAAACATGGATTTACTCACACTGATTCTTACTAGCGATGTGGGACTCCACAGTAGTGATTGTTGTATATTCTCTGTTCTTACTGTATCGAGATGTGGTGCACACTGCAGATCCCCAACAATCCTTTGGTCCAGCACAATATGTATATTTCGTCATTGTTGATCATCTACAAAGAAAGAGTGGCTATAAAAGGTGTACCACATCATTCATATAAAAGAATATATATATAAGTGGTGCACGATTTGACATTTCTCTGAAAAATATTCCTTACACTGTGTGTTTTGTGTCAAGTCCGCTAAAATGATCACATCCATTACTGCCCTAAAATCTATCTTTGTAATAATACCCCAGCATAATCATTTCCTCATGATTAGTAATAGTAATAGCCCTGCTTAAGTTTTTCTCTGAATTTTCACTCTGTTGTTTCACAATAAATGCTTCTTTGCTTACTCACTACTCTTGAAAGGTATACCCTTCTGTGACAATAGGCTTCATGCCTGTAGAGCAGTGGTTCTTAACCTGTGGTTCGGGAACCCTTAGGTGTCTACTTAGAGGGTCTGTGGCTGCTTAGAAAATTAAATAATATTAGCAGACTAATAAAGTGTATATGAATAAAGAAAAAGAATGTAAAATAAAAAAAAAATCTGTAAATGTGAAGGAATTTTTAACTGGCGGCTAAAAATAAAGTTAGTATCCTCAAGCAGAACATAGTATGGACGATGAGTGGCCTCAATTAAATTTAGACAAGCTCCAACCTTCCAATTAGAATAAAAAAAATTATTTTTGTAATATTTTTTGTGAACTAAATAAAATATTTAATCAGTTGATTGTTTGATGAATGCTTTTTTCTGTATTTTTTCATGGATTAATGTTTACTTTAATTCATCAACCATTCCTAGGTCAGGGTCTCAGGTTCCAGTAATGACTCAGTGGGGGGGCCTGGATACCAATAATGATTCAGTGGGGTCCCTGGGTTCCAATAGTTATGAAGCGGTGGTCTACAGAAGTCAAAATATTAAGAACCACTGCTGTAGAGTACATACTTAAGACTACGATAAGATATGCCACTCAAAGTGTGTTACACATAAACCGATCTTTGCGTACCCAATCTCTAGAAATAATATGTTCTCCAGAGTCAAATTAAAACGATAAGAACCTAACAGGCTTCTTGTAAAGACGATCTAGGCAATAACTATGTTGACATTAATTACTGATGATGCTAGTTATGGTTCTATATAAAGGATCATCTTTAACTTCCTAGGTGCCTGTTTACATGCTTCGGGACATTAGTCATAGTGTTTGGAATGTTTAATTGATTTAACAATAGCAGTCATTTATTAATAGCACTGTCTGACTGAAGAGATAATTTGAAGCATCACAGCTGAAAAACAGTATGGGCCAGATGTAGCAAACACTTTGCGACTCGCAAACGGCGAAAATCGCCGTTTGCGAGTCGCAAATGCGTGTTTGCTATGTAGAAATGCATTTTGCGAGTCGGAACCGACTTGCAAAATGCATTTTCGAGTCGCAAATAGGAAGGGGTGTTCCCTTCCTATTTGCGAGTCGCAGTGGTATGCAATTCCATTTGCGACCGCGTACGCGGTCGCAAATGGAGTCGCAGTTACCATCCACTTGAAGTGGATGGTAACCCACTCGCAAACGGGAAGGGGTCCTCATGGGACCCCTTCCCCTTTGTGACTGGACCCAAAAATATTTTTTCAGGGCAGGCAGTGGTCCAAGGGACCACTGCCTGCCCTGAAAAAATACGAAACTAAAGGTTTCGGGTTTTTTTCCTTTAAGGAAAACGGGCTACACTTGAAAAAAAAAAAAACTGCTTTATTTAAAAGCAGTCACGGACATGGAGGTCTGCTGTTCCCAGCAGGCCTCCATCCCCATGAGTGCCCAGAGTCGCTATGGGGGCGCAAATTGCGACCCACCTCATGAATATTAATGAGGTGGGTCTTTGCGACCCCATAGCGACTCGCAGAAGGTGTCTGAGACACCTTTCTGCATCCCAAATTGCGACTTGCAAATTTGGGAATTTGCTACATCTGGCCCTATGTTTCTTATGAAAAATGAAAAATCAGGGTAAAATTGTGAGTCTGATCATCCTATTTTATTCATTGTTAATGTAAAAAATAAGCATTTACCCGTTAGGATGAGGGATGTTTGCCTAATTTGCTTTGGCGAAATTATGTAAAATTTTGGGAAAATTACACAAAATGAAGTGTAATTCCATGAAATGCAAATCTGACATTTAGTGCTGCACTGCAGCACAAAATCACTCCACTTTTGATGTGATGGCACATTTCACACTAAATAATTTGGGATAGGCTGGGGGGTGTTTCAAGGGATGGTCTAGTTGGAGGGTTATATGAGGGGACTAGATTAGGGTCGGCCTCTTCTGCGCCAGCTTGTCGCGCTGCGCTGAGGTTGGCCACCTGCCCGCCCTACATGAAGGAAAAGGGAGAGGCGCTGGGGTAGGAGAGAGTGTGTATAAGGGGCTTCAGGGGGGTGGGGATTTCGTCGCCAGTTTTAGGGCATGTTGCTTGGTGCGGGCAGTAGATGGGGGAGGATGGAGAGTCAGATGCGGGCCTGTCCACCCTTCCAGGGAGGAAAAAGATGCAGGTGGAGAATGACAGACTGGGGGATGCCCGAGTCCGACAGGGGACGAAACGAAAAGGGGGATGTGTGGGAAAATGGAAATGGAGGCTGGGTGAGCGAAGGATAAGTGGGGGTTTGAAGTGAGAATGGAAGGCGGGGAGTTCCAAAGGTTAAAGATGAAAAGTTGTTCATTTAAAGTTCCAGTTATGTTGATGTATTATCATGATGAGCAAGCCTGTCCTAATAAATGGCGTTTTACACTAGTCAACGGGTGTCAGTGTCTATGTCCCGATAAGCATGGGACTCAATAAAACCTCGAGAGGCTGAGAGTCATGTGGCAAGGACTCAGTCATGTGAAATGAAGAGCCGCCATATGGAGGTGGATTGTTTGGGTATTATGCTTCGGTCATTACTAACACGTCTGTCCCAAATAAATATTGGTTTATGGAACCTCTGAGCTCTCCATCACTTAATGTTTTTCGTCCCTCTCAAGCCACTGAATGAAAGGTAACACTGTCAGGGAGGAGGTGACGGTTTGCTGGTCAGGGTGCTGTCTGATCAATGATGTGGATCTTCAGGGTGTGGTGAGGGGAGGTAATTAGGGATATCATATCACTTATAAGATTTCATGGCAAGTGCAAAAATACATAAGCTTGAAAATAACTGTGCTCAGTCATATCAGGTGTTCAGTCCAAGAACGACCTGGGAAGGGATCATAGAGTCACTCACTCAAATTAAAATCTGTCTACCATAGGCAACATCACTAATGCTGCATCACCCGCATGTAAACCATAGAGTCACCTGATTCAGACAAGGAAGGGGCTGGAAACTCTAGAGACAAATCAGTGGCTTCTGGGAGACACTAGACGGCTAACTACAGTGAGGGTGGGGACTTCCTAGTTAAAGAGTCTTTTGTGTTAGGGCACGTTTTTAACCACACACAGGTCTCCTTACCTGACAACTCTTCATAGTTATTTTGACACTTAGTTCCCGTTCAGTTCGTCCACCCAACCTTGCACCATCATCATAATCTCTTCCCGGCTCCCCTTTTCAAGCTCATCTTTGCCCTTGTGCCTTTTCATTGTTGTCCATAAGCATATTTGGAGAGAACTACACTTCTCAATGAAGATTCTAGTACATTTTCACATTGTGTTTTGGGGCAACTACTAAAAGCGATGCAATTAGCGTTTAAGTATTAGTCAAGCATATATTGTTTTAAACATGCACCTTACTTAATGTGCCACCTCAGCTCTATGTCTCTTCCCATAATGTTTATCAAGAGTTTCTAAAATTCATTTACATAATCTTTTAGGTTTAATAGCAGCTCAGGCAAGCAGTAGTTTAACGCAAAGATGTAGTAAGTAGCTTTAGATGGGAAATTTGTTGTTATTAACTTGTGTTGGTGCTGACAGCTTATTTAAATTGATATGGCGAGTCAGAAAACACCACGCAATTGAGTTTAGGTTGTTTAAATCCCATTTCCAGAGCTTTGGAGATTAATGTGTGTTACCTTTGCTTTCCATTTTTAATCCTGATGGCTTAATGCTTAAATAAATCTCAGCTTATTTGGTATGTTCATTTATCAAGTTCTTGTACAGTCTGTTCAGGAAGCAGTCGTCACGCAGAGTCTTTTAAATGTTGTTTAGAGCAGCTTTTTCGGTAGGAGGTGAAGTGCTCTCTTTGGATTTTTATATGTTTTTGTTGGGTAACAAACTTAAAATTGGTGAGGTGCCTGCAGACAACCACAGGGGCCGGTGAAGTTATGAGTACAGGAAGCATGTATAGGAAATTGTACTACAGAAATACTCTTACACACTCTTACGTGTGTGTGTGTGTGTGTTAGCTTCTTCGATGTCCAACTCTCTATTAGTGCAAAGACAGCACAGTCCTTTCTGTTTATACTACCAATATAGAAATATCCATTTAAACCCCATTTATGAAGCTTTCGGTCCAATTCCCAATGGCATGTAAGAGTATGTGAGTATGTAAAAGAGCACTACTTTTGTGAACAGGCCCCCACTCTATATATAGTTATATATATATATATTTATATATATATATATATATATATATGTGTGTGTGGAAGAAAGGCGCACTATTCACATATATATATGCTGCAGGGTAAGGTCAACCTGAAGTAATAATTTTTACTTTGGAAACTATTTTTCATAAGAGGTTGAGTGGCAGTAGTTACAGTTAGGATCATGGTTCCATAGGAAATTACTTTTTTGTCTTGCTAATGACTTTAGCATCATTTTACAAATCTCTAAGAAACTTTCCAAAAAGTTTCGGAGTGATCTGTCATGCAGGGGCCATGAAAAGGGGGGTCCCAAAATGGATTTTCCCATTCATTTTTCCATAGAACCTTAGACACAGCTACAGCCCAAATCACTGAACAGATGTACAGCAGAGATGGCAGAAAGCTTAGTTTTGGCCCACAAAGAGTGTTTTTTGTAATTTACTGTAAATCCATTCAGTAATTTATGAGCAATTAATGCTCCACAAATGTATATATGTCATGCCATGGAGGATCCACGGAGCTGATAGATCTTCTGCTTAGATCTGATTGGATACCACCACATCAACCAAGAAGTGGTGACAGCCATCTTAGGACTCAGGACTCAGGTGTGTCGAGTTATAGTTACCTTAGCACACATGTTATAGTTACTTAAGATAGCTATAATTATGAATGTGCTTTTTTTGCTGAAAATGTTACATTGTTACTGAACATTTCACCTAACTCTAACATTATTTTAACCTTTGTTTTTCAGCTACTTTCTCAGTTTTTTTTGTTTTTTTTACATAAAGTAATATTTTGTTACCATACATAAGGCCAACTCACTGCGCTTGACCAAGACCCTGTTTTCAACCCCAAAGGCAGCCAACCCATAGCTGTGAGTGAGGTACTGCAGTGTTGCCTAATGTGAGCCTTATATGCATAAGTGTTTGCAGTAGTTGAATAGTGATCAGGTTCAACCCCAAAGAAGGCCTCTGACCTCCAGGGGAAATCTGATAGGCAAAAAGATGTTGGCAGGTGATATAGATGCGTAAATCAAAGTACTCACTTGGACATCTCCTTTTTTTCTTTGAAGTGTCCCTCGAGTATCTCTATTAGTAAAATCAAATGTCTATCCTTAAGGTAATTTTAACTTATTGAGCTCTTTGCCTATCCAGTATTGCTTTATTAAGAACTCCCCTGAGAAGAAGGTTGAGTCCATCCAGGCATTGACACAGTTTTCCCTTAAATATCGCCCACCCCGTTCTAGCCAACCCCTTTCCTCATTTAACTGATGTGCTCTCTGCTCTCAGTGAATAAACACAGAGTTGGAACAAGCTGAGCTGCTTCAGCAAAGGTTAACACTCTCCGGTCCCCCTTGGGTCTGGACAGCCCATTGTTGGCATGAGGAACGTTAGTTGTGAGCCAGAGCTTCAAAGTTGTTCCACCACCTAACAGGGGTCTTGCCTGCCAATCTGCTGCTTTGCTCTGCTTTCTGGAGGCCTGGGCAAGACAGGGAGATGATGAAGCAAGTGATATCTTCCAGTGTTATGAGAGCAGTTGAAAATAAGTTGTTTTTTATGGTTGTTAGATCCAATCTAGTTTTCATGTGAGTTAAGCCATACACAACAAAAGTATTTTTTAATGACTTTGGTCCCCCGAAAAGGTATGAATGTGCCTTTACGACAAATTCAGGCAGTGCTTGGCTTCCCCCAGAATCTTCTGCCAATGGAGCAACAAAGAAGAGAGTGAGGCCCATGCTGTAGGAAGACTCTGGAGAGAAATGCAAAACTAAATTTAATAAAAATCATCACACAATGTTCAGGAAAGGGATCCTAGCAGAACAAAGTTTTCTTATTTCATATGGATTATGAAACAGCAGCCTAAGGTTGTCCTCTGTAATTACTGACTTCACCTTGAAGGTCGAATTCTTCAATCAGCCGCCTTACTACTGTCTTTTACTTCTGATCTGATTGATTGTGATCCCAAAGTAGCCTGAGCTCCATTCTGGAGATATTTTTCCCAAATATAAGCAGGCACATCTTTGTCATTCAATCTATAACCAAACCTTCATATCAGACCGTAGACACCATTGCTTTCATCCAATCACTGGAAGAAGGTACATGATCTGTTTTCCATCTCCTAGGCACACGCAAGTTAGCTACAGCAATATACTTTGCAAACTGGCTTTTGCTTGAATCCATGCCTAGTGTATCAATCAATCAGTGTTTATAAAGCGTGGCTACTCACCCGTGAGGGTCTCAAGGTGCTGGGGGGGGGAGAGGGCTCATCCGAAGAGCTACGTCCTGAAGATGGTGAGTGACGGGCTTTGTCTGAGGTCAAGGGGGAGGTTGTTTCAGCTCTTCGCTGCAGTGTAGGTAAAAGATCGTCCTCCGGCGGTGGTTTTGCAGATGCCAGGGACGGTGACCAAGGCCATCTGGGCAGAGCAGAGGGATCTGGTGGGGGTGTGGAAGGAGATGCGGTGGTTCAGGTAGGCTGGTCCTGCATTCCGTATGGTCTTGTACGTGTGGGTGAGAAGTTTGAAGGTGATTCGCTTCTCGACCGGTAGCCAGTGGAGGGTCCTCAGGTGTTGGGAGATGTGTTCTCGCCGAGGGAGGTCCAGAATGAGTCTGGCGGCGGCATTCTGGATGAGTTTAAGTTTTTAGATGTTCCTAGTTGAGGTGCCGGCATAGAAGGCGTTGCCGTAGTCGAGCTTGCTCGTGACTAAGGCGTTGGTGACTGTCCTGCGCAGTCTGCAAGAATCCATCTGAAGACCAATCAGAGTTTGCGGAGTGTGTGCCAGTAGGAGGAGGTGACAGAGTTTACCTGGCGGGTCATGGATAGGGAGGAGTCGAGGATGATTCCTAAGTTGCGGGCGTGCTCGACCGGCGCACAGGGGGCGCTGAGGAATGTGGTCCACAATGAGTCGTCCCAAGCTGAGGTGGCGTTTCCAAAGATGATGAGCTCCGTCTTGTCTGAGTTGAGCTTGAGGCAGCTTTCTCTCATCCAGGTGGCGACGGCTTCCATTCCTGCGTGAAAGTTCCTTTTGGCCGTGTCCGGGTCTTCGGTGAGGGAAATGATGATTTGTGTGTCATCGGCATATGACACGATGTGTATACCGTGGCTTCTGACGATGGCAGCAAAAGGGGTTGTATATGTTGAACAGCGTGGGACTCAGTGAGGATCCTTGGGGGACTCCACAGTTGACTCCTGTGGGTCTGGAGGTGTATGGTGAGAGTCTGACCCTCTGCGTTCTCCCGCAGAGGAAGGAGTGGATCTATTCCAGGGCTCTTCCGCAGATTCCTATGTCGTGGAGTCTGGTGTGCAGAGTGCTGTGGGAGACCATGTTGAAAGCTGCTGAGAGGTCAAGGAGTATGAGTGCTGCAGTGTGGCCGCGGTCTAGGAGTAATCGGATGCCGTCGGTGGCTGACAGGAGTGCTGTCTCTGTGCTGTCATTCCTGTGGAAGCCAGACTGGGAGCTGTCCAGGGAGTCGTTGGCCTCGATGAAATTCTAAAGTTGTGCGTTGATTGCTTTCTTTAGTACTTTGGCGGGGTAGGGCAGCAGCAAGATGGGCCAGAAATTCTTTAGTTCTGATGGTTCGGCTGAAGGTTTCTTCAAGAGAGGGTGTATTTCTGCAAGTTTCCAGTCCTCAGGGAAGGTGCCCATGCTGATGGAGCAGTTAATAGTGTTACGAAGCTCGGGGGCGATGGATGCGCTGGCTCTGATGTATATGTGTTGCGGTCTGAGGGGGCTCCGGAGTGGGTGCTGTTCATGATGTTGACTGTTTCCTCTGTGGTGAGTGTGGACCAATCATGGATGGTCTGGACGGGTTCTGGGGGGGTGGGTTGTTCGCAGGTTCGGGTGCCAGGTGACAGAAAGCTGTCGTAGATGTCCTAGATCTTGTGGTGGAAAAAGGAGGTGAGTTTGTCGCAGAGGTCCTGTAACAGGAGGATGCTGGTGGCTTCGGAGGGGGGATCTGTGAACTCCTTGATGACTGAGAAGAGTTCCTTCGAGTTGTGGAGGAGTTGATGCGCTCCCGAAGTGCGTTCTTCCTTGCGTTCTTGATTTTTTTTATCAGTGGACAGTGGTTGCGGCTCTGAACGGAGGCGAGGTCTTCCCCAGATTGGCTGTTCCTCCATTTTTTCCCTAAACGTCTGCAGGTACGCTTTGATTCTTGGAGTTCAGTGGTAAACCAGCTGGTCTTCTTAGGTACGCGTTTGGCTGATGTCCGCCGGAGAGGGGTAGAGTGTCAGCGCATTCAGTGATCCATGTGTTGAGGTTGCGTGCTGCTGTGTTGGCGTTGTCAGAGGAAGGAGAGAGGGATTTGGCAAGCGATGAGGTGAGTTGCTCATTTCCTGTGGGGGGTCCTGGAGGTGCGGGTGCGGTTATTGTGAAGTGTATGCAACAGTGGTCGGTCCAGTCTGGGGTGGAGATGGTCTTGATGGTGATACAGTTGCTTGAGGTGAAGATGGGGTCCAGTGTGTGTCCTGCGATGTGTGTGGGTGAACAAGGGGTGATAGAAGAAAAAGGCAGAAAATGCAAGAGTGACAGAGAGAATAAAAGAATCGGAAAATACTTACTTGGGATGGCCACTAGACCACCAGGGATGAGGCGCAGCGACGAGCCTGCGGGTGGAGGAGGGCCTCGAACTGAGGGTCAGGAGACTCTCAGTTGGTCCCAGGCAAGAGGCAGAGGCAGCAGCAGCCAGAAGAGCTGGGGAGGGCAGCAGACGCTGACCAGGAGGTCAGTAAGGTTGCCCACTCACAACGCTGCAGCCGCCATTAAGAAAGGGAGGGGGCAGGTGGATCAGTCAGGTGGGAGGCGGGATGGTGGAAAAGGTGCATCACAGGGGGAGAGGGGCAGAGGAAGAGGAAGAGGGGTGAAAGGAAAAAGCACTAGGGAAAAACGAGGGGTGATAGAAGAAAAAGGCAGAAAATGCAAGAGTGAGAGAGAAGAAAAGAAATGGAAAATACTGTTTTGCTTTCACTAACGACCGAGCTGAAAATAATCTCTGGAATGCACTTCTTAGCTTAAAGAAGACATTTATTATTACTTCACCACGAGGTTTCTGAGAGAGGAGATTAGTAGGTTGGAGGCACATGTTTAAAAATAGTCACAGCAATGAAAGGAAAATATATCAAAGGGATTCTCAATTGCAATGAACACAGCGAATATATGTGATTATATTATAGCATAACTTCAAAGCAAAGAATAAAAGTCAAAATTCATCACCGTAGGGCCTATCACTGCTCGTCATCTTTCTCATGCCTGCAAGTTGATGACTCCTGTTCAACTGCGAGAAAGAGATTTTCCACCCGTACGGGACATGTCAGGTGGCTGACGTCTGCTCCTGACTGAAGTCTCGGAAAATTCCCCTCGCTGCTACCCAGGGACACCTTTTATAATGAAAAAAGCCTGCTAACAGCCCTTCCCTCTAATAGTCAAAACATGCTGGTTACTGTAGGTCAGAGTTGGAAGGAAACAAGCGTTGAAGGTTGGCCAAGTCCTCAAGGCTTGTTTTTCCCAAGGCTGCCTAGAGAAAAACACAAAATATGCGCTTCCTTATCATGATTAGTGTTCGGTGAGAGAATTTACGAAAAAACACAGCTTGGTTTACCATGTGGAAAAACACAGCTCATCTGCAATGTCTCAACTGCAATGTCTAACGCCACGATAAAGCCAATAGGCAGCTAAACTGAATACAAAATGCCTGATGCCACGTTAAAGCCAATTGGCAGCTAAACAGAATACAGAATGTAATGTCTAATGCCACGTTAAAGCCAATAGGCAGCTAAACTGAATACAAAATGTAATGTGCTACTGGTGAACATTGAACAACTAATATGCACAGTGGTGAAACACAGTCAGTGGTCAAACATACTTAATGTCATTACAGATGGCCACTAGACCGCCAGGGATGAGGCGCAGGTACAAGCCTGCGGGTGGAGGAGGGCCTCAAACTCAGTCAGGAGACTCTCAGTTCGTCCCAGGCAAGAGGTAGAGGCGGCAGCAGCAGCCAAAGGAGCTGGGGAGGGCAGCAGACACTGACCAGGAGGTCAGTGCAGTTGCAGTGTATCAGAAACATGGTGCATCGGTATCAATCATACAATGACAGTGCAGGGGATACCGCTAACAAATCTTAAGTAAACGATTACTTGTTCCTAATATGATTTCAGATTAAGATAGGACCACGTAACCTGTGCCATGTCTCAGTATGATTAGTTTCTCCTGCAGCAGAGTGAATTCAAACTATAATTGTGTTCCACCAGGCTACCAGGAGGCCAGTGCTGTTCACGTAGAATCTTGAAGTAACTTAATTTCAAGTCATGCGCCGCCCCCTCCACGGAAACCCACCCCTGGCCTCTGTCATGAATTAAACTATTGTCCATCTGGCAGAAGTATTGAATAGCAAAGCACAAATCTGTTACTTAGTTAACTGAGCATTGTGTAAAGGATACCGCCTTACGCTACGTGGCTAATACATATACTTGTAACAAGGTTATATAGGTCACTCACTAAGGTCTAGGAGGACATCAGCAAAAGAGTAATTTACATTCGCACAGTTTCCTAGCTTATATTTTGCTAAATTCATGTACCTTTTCTTGCAGTACGTGCTTAAAGTGTGTTTGGCATATAAGTGTGGAAACTCTGTACTGATTGCAGAAGCTCCCTCAATGTTGCCCCCATTTGTAGCTGGTGTTTTCTGACTTTGATTGTGCTCTAGACACTACTACCCAGTCTCAGTCCCAGTCCCAGGGCCAGTGTTCTGTTCGAAGTGGTATATACAAATTAGGCCTAATTGTAATTGGCTATGACAACCTACCTATAAGTCCCTAGTACATGGTAGGGCGCGTAGGTTTAGGGACCCCAGTATAGGTGCACTGCTGTGGTGCCCAATGTCATTGTAAAGGCAGGCCTGCCTTGCTGGCTGCAGTTAAGTTAAAATTAACACCAAATTCGACTGCGAAAAGTAAAAATTCTTCCAATGTCAAAAACTATCTTATTTTTGCATATACGTCACCCCTAAGGTCTGCCCAAGGTGCCCCAAGGGTTGGGTGCAGTGTAAATGTAAGCAGGGACTTTATAAAAGATGTTTTATAAGCCCTGGTGAGGGAAAACAGACACATTTCTTTCCCCATTGTAGTCAGTGGGCTCCATGATCTAACATTGGAAGTCTTTATTTTAAAATAATAAAGTCTTATTTCCAAAGGAGATGAGCTAAATACATATAAGCTCTGAGCTGTACAGTTCCAGAGACCTGGGAGAGGCAGCTGATGAGTGGTTGAGAACCAGAGTATTTAAAACATTTGAGGAGGGAGACTGTAAGAAGGTGGGGTCAGGTCCACAAAAACCTAAGGAGGGGGGTGGTAAGCCCACCACAGCAATCCCCTCAGTACACCCATAACACTAAAAAGGAGGAGAGTAGAAACCGCTCCCACTCTGACCAGCAGAGGCGGGGAGTCCCCCAGGGTTAAAAAAGATCTTGGATAACAGGGCCTGCTTTGACTGTCAGCAGACAGGTCACTTTAGAGGCGATGCAGCCTGTCCCAAGAAGGTGGTTAGCACTGGACTGCCCAGTGTAGCCATAGAGGAGGACTCCTCAGATGATGACGTCCTCGTAGCATTGTGCTGGGAGACTGGTCTAGATGGTAAGCTGGTGATCCCTGAGGGTGAGAGCAAGCACCTTCACTCGCTTCAGGTGAATGGGATCCTTACCACTGGCCAGAGAGACACGTGTGCCAGTCACACCATAGTGAGTGACAGGCTGATGTCCCCAGACAGGCATGTGCCAGGAGAAACCTGGAGGGTAAAGGTAGCCCTAGGTGGGGTCACAACCAAACCCGTAGCTATAGTGCCTCTAGAAAGGAAGGGAACTCTTGGCTAGTAAAAAGTGATGGTCAGTGCTGACCTCGCCTTAGATTGTATCCTGGGAAATGACCTCCCAGAACTTGGTCTGATCCCAGATGGGGCGGTCGCCCATGGCACCCCCTCCCCCAACCAAATATCCTGGAGAGCCAGTCCCTACAGTTAGGAGACAGGGGTCCCCAAGGAAGAGGAAAAGTTAGAGCAGAGGTAGACCACTCTTCTAAGGAGGTGCAGTGAGCCAAGGGCCTCGTGTACCAGTAAGGGGGAAGCCCAGGGTTGACATGTGTAAGGCTTCACCTGACCCCGAGGAAGCCCTGAGTAGTCAGGCAGCTGTTCAGGTGCAGGGTGACGCCCCTGCACTGACAGATGGGAGAATAGAGGATAGGTGTCTGCCATGGGATATGGTAGCCCCTGACTCTGAACAGCAAGGGAGATGCCAGGATCCTACAATTGCCCCTATGATATTTCAGCACACTTACATAATACACCATGTGCATATTACACATGGTTACAGTTAGACACATTTGGATTTTCCATACTTTATTAATATTTTGTACTAAATAATCGTATTTTTTGCTTAGTGCCATCCATCCCTTGCATTTTGATATTGCAGAAATCATTTGTGTACTTAACTTTACTTGTAGTGCAATGTAAGCTGAGTCCAATCAGTTTATACATTATTTCCACATATAAATATAGCTTGTGCAGTACTGTTGCTTGAGGAATCTGTGGAAAAGTTGCCACTTTCTGGGTTTCAGCCAGATTTGCATTCCATGTCCTTGCAACATTGCATTCGTAATTTACTTCCGAATAATGTTGACGTGGACATCCTATTTTGCTCACTCAAAAAATATGAAGGCTCCTATTCGGAGATGACCAGAGACACTATATGCTCTGAAGTCTAAATGCTGCCATAGCAATTCCACCCTCCCACTGTGACTGCCCCCAGAATAGTCTTTACTCATTAGGATGGCAGGTCAGGAATGGCGTGGCGCTAGTGGACATCAGCATGACGGTGCAATCACTAATATTCCTACGGACCTACAGAATTCCCTGGTGCATGGTCCAAATGGCTTCAATTCAAAATGGAAACTCAGATTCCTGGAGATATCTCACACCCCAGGAGAGGTAATCCCAAGACTCATAGGGTGAGCATGATGGAATTTATGTTCTCCTTCCCTGGGTCCAGGAAGTCCACAGCATTCTCTCCCCGCAAGTGCGCTATGTAGCAAGTGACTGGAAGCTGTTACGTGCGCAAAGCTGGATGACCCACTGCAACCCCAATACAATCCAGCCTCCCCCCACCCCCCATTGACACTTTTCAGTTAGTCACCATCCCTTTAGCTATGTTCTACCATCCAGTTGGCACAATAAATGCCTCCTTGGTTGGCAGGACCTTGACAGAGTTATTTTAGTGGCGGTTTTTCATTTCAGAATATATTTATATATGTGTATAAACATCTTATAAGTAATAAATGTGAACTTGCCCTCTAGAACATTTTATATCACTGTTGTATTTTTCATGGTTGTAATCGGCAACAACCTTGCGAAAGGAACATCTGTCGAAGTTAAAGTTTGTCTTGGGAGAAAATTGGACAAATTCTTCTTGCACTATTAATTCCGCTTCCAAAATAAGAAATGGAGCTATGTGATTTTACCTCAAATGTAATCCTATGTTTTACATTTATAAAGTGAAGCAACATTTATTAACTGGTCTCTGCATTGCATAAATAACAAAAATAGTGTAACACATTCATCCATTTTCCACTTGTGCAAAACATAAGTCATATGGTCCAGGCTAAGGTTGGAGCAAAAGCTGTTTGCTCATTTCACTGTTATACAAGCAAGGCAAACGGTGCAAATCATGTAATTTGTACATAGGGCTATGTTGAATATTACCATTTTTTGTAGAGTTATTATTGTGCCTTCTGTTGCAGTCACGCACATCTGCCTTCTTGTGTTCATGCTTCTAGATCTTAAGGTAGTCTGTTCATTTTTTCCTTTTCTTCACTTCAGGAGAACCTGTATTTAGGTGCAGATCACGAGAACAAGAGAGGTTCGCATGTTTTTGGAACTATGGGAACGTACGCAACGTGACGGACCACGTAAAACTGATGTATGCTGCAGGGTAAGGTCAACCCGAAGCTCATCTAATAATTTTTACTTTGGAAACTATTTTTCATAAGAGGTTGAGGATTTCCTTGAGTACATTTACATTTTCAACATATTGGATACCATATAGATGCAATTTATACTTCAACCCATGTACAAGAAAAACTAGACTGTTGCGCCATGGAACAGTATGGCAAACGCTCATACCCTACCTGCCTTCATTGGCAGTTTGAGCTATGCTCTGTAACTGCGGGTGTCACTCTCTAGAAACACTCTCAAACCTCTCCCGCCACACCGACATTTCACCGCACCTCAAGGACGTCCACTGGCTCCCTACACAAATGAGCACAGTTCAAACTCCTCACTCACACCTACAGCGTTCTGCAAAACACTGTCCCTGCATTACTCAACAGCCATATCTCCTTTTATAAAGCCACCAGACACCTCCGACATGCCGGACTCCTTTTAGCACACATTCCATGCATATGCAGAACAGGAGGCAACAGGTGTCCCTTCTCCTGTGACCTGCCTTTACACATCAGGCCTCCTACTCAATGCCTGAGTTGCACAAGAAATTGAAGACCTGGATCTTGGATTAATCCCTCCAGCCACCCTAGGCGAGGCTACACTATACCTGCTTAGTGCCAGAATACATATGTTGATGTTAGACTTGGGGGTGCTCTAGAGTCTTCCGGGAAACACTTACCTAACATTATCACCCAGCCAGGCTCCCTGCAGTCAAGATATTAACACTAACCAGGCTATGAGGAGGCTTGGATAGCACCTGCCAATAGTCTCTTCCTCCCTCTCAGCATAATATATACCAAATATAAACTTTGAGAATTTGGGCCTAAGTCATTTGCAAATTTAATTTCAAACATTCCAAATATGAATCGTGCTTGCAAAAATGGGAATGTTATGTGCTACTAACCTTTTCACATGCATGAATTATTTATTTATTTAACAAAGGATTGTTGAAGCAAAGTATTACTAACTATGAGCGAAATAGAACAGATCAATATTGGAAGACAGAAGGAATCAGTCAATGAAATCATGAGCTGTGCATTTCTATTGCAACATAAAAAGGGAGGGAAAATGATGAAACTCTAAGTGAAGCCAATAGTTATTTTGGCACAGAACAGCATTAACTACCTTAATAGCCCTGCGCCGTTTGCTGGGAATCTCCTTTCGGAGTTGAATTTGAAATTCAGACTTTGGTTTCTGGGGTGAAAACTAGAGCTTGGTGCATCGCTAACCAAGTTATTTAATAATTACATTGAACAATCCAAGTAAGTACTTATGCCACAGGCTGGCCAATACTGACAAGGGGCAGTACACCCATAGAAGATTTCAAACCTGGGTAAAACTAGAGTGCATGAAGGGGGGAGGGGTGATATGGCAATCCAATGTAAGACAGATGAAGCTGAATACATTTATTTTTTAATAAAAAAATATATATAGGGTATTTGCAAAATGAACTGAAACAACGTGCTAAAGGATGTAACAGGAAACATGATAAGACATTTAGGTGTAATTAAAAAAAGACTGTTGAAAAAGAAGATGTAGTGACTCATCAATAGGCGAAGAAAGTGTGGATGTCTGATGAGTCAGTAGGCAGAGGAATGGCTACTAAAAGTTCAACGGATTGAAGGGTGGTTTCAAGGGTGGATGCCAATGTACACCAGTAGACCTCTGTGTACTATATCATGTAACTGGTAAATGCTTCACCATGCCGCCCAAGGGGATGGGACTTAGTAGCTCCTTAAAAAGATGTCCCAGTTTCTGGTCACTATTATTTTTGACACTGTTCTCAATAGGTTTTCATTCTCGCTTTATTGCTGCTGGGAATTGTAGTGTATGCTAACACCACGTAATGTAGGGACTAATCAAGGGTCCAAAAGTGCTCTTTTGTACTCATTGACCCTCTGCTGGTTGTCACTATAGACTTTGAGTAGGGCGGATTTCAAAACGTTTTACGGGGGGTAAGCATGTATCAAGGTGGGTGTGAACTTGAAGTACCCCAACTTATTCCATGATCTTTCTGATAATTTGACTAGTGAAAGGTGTGTAGCTGGGTTAGGTGTTTGTGTCCAGCTTGTGATGTTTAGTAGAGTAGCAACACAATCATTTTGAGGACACCAGGAAGCACACCTTTCCAATACAATTTGTTGATTAGGTCTTTCATGATGGGATTGTCAGTGGCATGAGCCTTAATGAACAATCCGAACCTAGTGAGGGATTCAGTGGGTATTGTGCAATGTAGGAGCTTTCAAATACATGCTTTTGAGACGTCCTCCAACTGTTTGATAAAGTCTCAAATTGGGGCGAGGCTGAGTGGGAAGTTCTCAAGTTGTACGGGAGTGGTTGTAGCAGATTTGTTGAAATGGGATCTTGGAGTTGGTCTAACACAATCAGTTGGAAATAGACCTTGGGACAAATGAGTTGTGTATCTTGCAATTTCAGTAGCTCTTGAAGTATATGCTTGAAAAAAGATGTGTTAATGCATGATTTGTAAAATGATGTGGTGGTGTGCACCATAAATATCGACACCAGAATAATGATGGTTCACAATATCGAAGACAAAATATCAAAAGTAAAATATCAACAGATAAGTAAGTAAGAGTTTCTGTATCTCCCTCCACCTATATGTCCCATGGTGGTGTGTGTGTGTGTGTGTGTGTGTGTCTCTCTCAATATATATATATATATATATATATATATATATATATATATATATATTTATATATATATATATATATATATATTTATATAAATAACATTAGGTTATAGTGATGCATAAATTATACAAAAGAGAGGAGCGAACTCTGAGTAGTTCCCAAGTTTAGGTGGAGAGCAGATCCACTATAGAGCACCCTACAACACCAGCAGCACTCTAGATTTGGTCACCTCAAAAGTCTGTTTTTCTAGCAAAGTTTTTAAGCATAGAATTAGCTAGCAAATGACTAAGTCATCTCCTGTGTCAGGAATTACTTTTGGTCTTACAGCTCAGCGAGGATAGCACTGTGCTAATCCTATGCTTAACGACTTTGCTGTATAAATGGCAAAATACTTTGTCATTTTCTAGCTTGGCGTGGTTGGCACTGGATGGATAACTATATTTTTAATCATATTTCCTAACTATATAATCCCTGTAACCTTTAGTCTTTTTAGTGAATTTCTATGGTTTTTCAAAGTTAAGTAATTTTAATTACTATAATTACTTTACGTGAATCCTCCCAGCTCTGCGGCCAACCCCCTATAACGCATGTTTCCCAACCCTCAGCCGATTTGAGACAGAAAAGGACCACAGATCAGCCCAAAAAAAAAAGGACATTTTTTGCCCATGAAGGGTGCTAAGGGACCCCTCCATCTCTCCTATGGGGTCAGGAAACCTGTGTCCTGACCCCTTATATGTTTTTACACTACTTTTCCCAAACTCCCAATCAAAGCGAGAAACAAAATGGTGGCTGCAACTTTTCTGTCTGGTTGTGTCCAGCCAATCAGGGCCTTGCTTTTCCCTAGAATTGTGAAGGATCACAGGAGGATCCCTGCCTCTAGATATACAAATTAGGTTTTCTATTAATATTTAAAAAACAAATTATTGGATTTACACCAAATAACAAAAACACTCTTTCTGGACCAAGAGCTATCTTCCTGCCAAATATGGGGTAATTCCATCCAGTACTTCGGGCTGTAGTTGTTTCTAAAATCTCTATGGGAATTAAAATGGGAAATGCACTTTTTATTAACCAGCCCCCACCCCCCCCCCCCCCCCCCCCCCCACACACACACACACACATACTTCCCCTAGCCCCCATTTTTTCAGCCCCAGCTCGACAGATCACCCCAAAATTTCCCATGCACAATATTTCTGGGCACAGTTTTGGGGAAATTTACAGATTTTCGTGAAGATTCATCAAACGGTGCCAAAGATGTAGGCAAGTCAATAAACTAGGTCCTAACTATAACTACCTACTAGTGACCACTAGTAGGTTATATATATATATACATATATATATATATATCTTCAAAGTACATCAATGTGAAATTAGGATTAATAATTCTGTACTTCTCTAAATGCACTGTCAACATTTTGTTCCTCGATATTCTGTCCTGGATATTGTTGTACCACAGTTATCTAGAGGTCAATATTCAGTAGTGTTACCAGTGTGGCTAGTGGGTCTGAAGAGGGTCCTTGGAAAAAGGATTTGTAGTGCATAACAGAGTTATCTAACTGTATGCAATAGAAAATGAATCCCTTACATAGTGAGATAACAGACGCATAATAAGCAATCACAGATACTTAATGGTTTTATGAAAATTGAACCCGGGCATGGGTGGTATGAAAAGGTTACACTTGTGCCTCATACTTTTTTTTATTTTTCCCACTGATATGTTTCCTGTTGTGCAAGATTTCCAGCGGGTGTTGTAATGACTTTTCAGCGTGTTTTGTGATGACGTTTTCACTGGGCATTGAGAAAACTAGTGAAGATGGTGTTGCTTGGCAGCTCTTGAACCATAGATTTATTAATAGCTTGTGATACAAATGCACAATTTCCAGTGGTGCAGTTTTTAATTTCTGTAAGAATCACCACGGCATGAGATCTGCTCTAATTCAGCATGCACAGGTAAGAAGTGTATGAATCAAGCTTTTGTGTCAGAATGAAGTCTGGGTGGCAAACAGCCAGCTAAGGAGAATTTCACCTTGTTTACGAATCTATGTCCTCCAATAGTGTTGCTAGTTTACATGTCTGTGAATATGGGAATGAAAAGACGCAAATGAATTCTGCGTATACATTTTTAAAAAAAAAGCTTCAATATGGCCCTGAAAGAGTAATTCAAAAAATATATTTTTTCTGCAGACTAGCGCACAAAACCTAAAAAGAACCAACTGCAGATTCAGTTAAAACCCTTTGCATAGCAGATGTTTTGTGACGTATAAACGTGTTGCACAAATTGTAATATCATTTGCCCTCTTTACTTTCCTTTTCAGGAAGGATTTTGTCTGGGCAGAATGTCCTGATTACAAATCTGCTGGCGAAAATAGTTGTTATTTCAACTCAACGTACACCCATATATGGATACAATATTGTCTGAAGCTGGTACCTGAAGACCTCGCACCAGGAAATTTCTGTTTCAATGTGGAAGACATAGGTAATGTTATTCTTGCCCTACTCATTCGAGACTTCCTACACATTGAAACGTTATGTTGTACAGAAAACGCCAATTGTTGTTGAAATAGAAAGGTCAGTTATAAAATTACCGTTACGTAATTCAAGCAATTGTTGGCACATTAGTGCAATGTTCCTTATTTCACATGAACTCCTTTCAAACGACCAGTCACTATTTTTTATAGATTTTTTAATGACCCTGGAATACCAGATGATACTTTTTACATAATACACTTTTACCGGGCATTCCGAACTGCTTGGCAGTGTCAGTTAATAAGAAAAATGACCAAAACACAGAAAATAGCTTTATCCATTTTGAGTATCTGGATTTCAATCTATCCATAAAATGGGAGAGCGCCTAATTGTTCAAAGCAGTTTCTAGTCTGTCTTTGCTCTAAACTCTTGTTGGTTCTCCAAGCACACATACTCTTTCAGTGGAATCGGTGTGCCATTTTGTTTTCAATCAGTTGTGGTCTTCACTTTACGAGAGGTGTGAATGATAATGAACCATAAAGCATCCATCCAGCTGTTACATGTAAAAACTGTAAACCTCGCACTTGTATAGCGCACTACTCACCCATTAGGGTCTCAAGGTGCTGTACTCATACTGCTGTGGAACCCATCCTGGTCTTTCCCTGTGAGGCACCCACTCCTGGGGAATCCCCCAGGGTGAAACCAGGCACCCAAGCACTGTCAGTGCTGTTGTGGAGATTAAGCAAGCTATTCCCTAGAGTGGGACCCATTAATTAGATTAGGCACTGAGTTGAGAATGATCTGGTCCAAGGGAATTGAGCCCAAGACCCGCCAAAGTGGGAAATGATCTCTGGTCACAGACCAGATCTGTGCATCAGAGGTCTGCCGCTCTAACCATTGTGCCACACTTTTCCGCAATATTGTTGTTGAGATATTCTATTGAATGGGGAACTTGGAGGGGCCATCCATGAAGCTTTAATTCTTAGATGATTGTGTTTTGGAGGGTTCACTATATAATGCAGGTGAACCTATACTGACTCTTGGGTTTGCTCGTTCAGGGACTTGAAGAGTAATTCATTTATTTAGTTAGTAGTTGAAGGTGCCAACATTTCCTGCTGCCTGGTTTAGTGCACCTATTAAGTAAATAATTCGGCAGTTTTCTGGGATTCCTATGTACCTTTCTTATACCTAAATTGAGGATTTTGGGGGAAATATTTTTAAAGCACCTAATTGGGGTTTTAAATAGGGAGTGTTGAGTGTATTATTTATTCATTGTTTCCTCAGGACATAAAGGGCTACATTCACAAAGCTATTTTCAGCCATGAATGCAGATATAAATGGCTCAATTGTAGCAATTTACTACTGCATAACTGTAGGCAACAACTGCGTAAAATTTGCAATAGTAAAACCTCCACAATGGGGTGCGGAGTAAGCAGGTCAAAGCGTAGTTTACCTTCAAAGTTCGTGATTGCCCTCAAACTTGTGAGTCTTCTAGATATTCACAAGCCCCTCTCCGAATCTTTCTCACACTGGAGAAGGTTAAACTGTGCTCCAGTAAAAGACTGGACTAAATCCCTTTCCAGAGTACGGAGGAGTTTATTTTTAACTCACCTTATAAGGATGATATCTATGAAGTACTAAACCGTGTCAATTGCAAGCCATTGTTAAGTGCAAGCCATTGTTAAGTGCAAGCCATTGTTAAGTGCTGCTACTTTACGCTGGTGGCTTCAATTGCTGATACCGTGCTTCATGCGGACAAAATGATTAGTGAAATACAAGAAAACAGCATCTGATTCGTTCTATACTAGTTGAGTCCGTAGGCAGCGCACATAACTAACAGTCTCTAAACAGGGATCCAGGAACACCGAGATGTTTGGAAACAAAACCTATTTCATTCTCCTTGATACCACACACACAAACTGCACTAGAAAAAGATACTTTAACTAAAAAGTGTTTATTTCAACAGGTGCACCCTGTTGCTCAGCACGTCTAAACTAACCTCACAGAATACGATTAAAACAGCACAAGTTCATTTTGCGAACAAGAATAAAATGAACATTTCTATCACGGTTGTTATAATGTCATCCAAAAACCTAAAAGCCTAAAACCTACTTCTCTGTGCTATGCTAGGAGAGCATGGAGTAGTATAACTTGCATGTAGGGTTTCTTAGTGAGAATGAGCTCACTGCATACCTATTTACAGCCACACACTGTAAAGATCAGCAGTCAGAGCGGTTGTGTTCCCAGTGAAAGGCAACCATGGGTAGATCAAAATCACCTCCTTGGGCTCGATACCAGCTTCCAGTAGAAAGTGCAATACAGCAGAACCTCTGGAAGGCAGGATCATCTCTGGCAGTATCTTGCACGATAATCTGGGGTGAAGGCCCTCTCCCGACAAGTGGTTAAGTGGCAGCACTTTTATACTAAATCTTGTATAAGATGGAATTTCCAACATCATGTTAGTAATGTGAAGTGCAAGCAATGAGTGTCCAGATGCTAGTATAAGACACATTCTTTTAATCAAATAAGGTAAAAATACGACAGTTCAGACTACACTGTTATGAGTATTGTTCTTGTTTGACCTTGAAAACAAGATAAGAAGACACTTGTTTCAAGCTGATGTCACATCAGGTGTCTTGTTGATATCTATATCTGAGTGACATGACACTTCCGCAGGTTCTTGGAAAGATAAGGACAGACAGCTGCGTCAAGGGCAGACATATTGATGATTCTTTAGAAATGACAGAAAATTGATTTCGGGCCACTGAGAATGGAGTCAGGCATTGTAGTCTGTACATCAGATGGACATTATCAAAACAGTGCCATAGTTTATTCTTCCTTTGACACAGCACATCCTGAGACTGTCACTTCTTTCTCCATTTAGATGCATATTTTCTTTTGACTTTTGTAAGGGTGATGAACCAGACATTGGTTAGAGAAGGAAGGCTAAGCTCTTGTGTGCCAATGGGATGTGGCAGTCTATTCGTCTTTCCAGTAGGTTGGAGAAGTTGCCTGTCATTGCTCAATGGTCCTATGGCCAGGGTATCTTTAGTCTAGGTCTGTGGGTGATGTTATCCAGTTGGGCCCCGGGACATACACTTTTGAACGTGGTTACTGGTCAGCCTGTTTATACCCGTCTCTTGATACAAGCTCTCAAACTACCTGGTCATCAAACTGAATGTGGAGGTCCCTTTCCCCTTTCTGGGTATCCCAGTGTGTAACCTGAAAGATGCCACAGCCTGTCTGTAGGTAATCATTGGAATGACACAGCTACAAAATATTCACGCATGTCTCGGATTATCGAGAGTAGACATAGTTTCAAAAATGTTCAGGATAGAACCTTCAAGACGATTTTAAAACTGACGTGTAAATCATATATTTTGCCATAACAGTGATAATTGTAGGGTTGTTTCTCTTTCCATTAATATGTTTGCTATTTTCCAATTTCTCTTTGATGGACTTTGCAGTTAATTACATTTACACATTTCTAAACACTTCCATGGTGAGTGCAGATAAGTGTAGGTAAGTATAATTTATTTTTTTCTATTAAGTGGCATAAGGGGGCCTAACTTGGGCCCGCCTACATGACGCTGTGCCCAATGGCAGAAGTCCCCTGGGCATGACCATTGGGCATGGTGGCATGACTCCTGTCTTTGCTAAGACAGGAGTCATTTCCATGGGGGTTGTGCGTCAAAAAATGGCGCTAGTCAGGTTAGAGCCAATATTTTTTACTCTAACCTGACTTGCACCATCTTTGATGCACAACCCCCAATCTTCCCTTCGCCTCCGCTGCCTGTTTACCATAATTTGTTTTGACGCTAACCAGGTCGCAACGCCGGGTGATGTAATTCCATAAATAAGGCACCCGGCTGGCGCGTTGGAATGGCGTTAGTCGGCGGTAAACTTTTTGACTCAAATCTGCGCTAGCGCTGATTTGCGTCAAAAAGTATAAATATGGGCCTAAGAGCGTTCTAGAGACAGGATATAGTTTTGCTGCTGGAGTGCTTCAGATACACTGAATTTGTTTTGGCCCATTTGTATTTTCTGTGGTTCTCTAAGGCGGCCTTACCTCTCCCTGATTAAGCATCGGTTCCACATAAACTTGGCTCATAGTGTTGGAGGAAATAATGTTGCTGGTCTAACACTGCTCACCTGGATGCACTGAGTTAGAGTTTGCGCACGTTGAATGTTCAATTGTCAACTCCAAAACTGAAAGACAAACTCCAAAAGGCCTTTTCAGTCCATCCTTTGTAGCTGTTCTGTGAAAATCATGGAAGGCTGTACTCAAAAAGTAACTACAAAGAGTCAGAAATGGATCTTCTTTGATTAGAGCATATATCTGACTTTAATGTTCATGTGCTTTTTCACTGATTAACTTTTGTTAATTGTGTCACTCGGTGAATAATCATAACACTCAGTAACTGTGAACGTTCCGTCTTTCTTTAAGGGTTGCTCGTTCAGAATGGAGGAATATTAGCATTACATTGTCTGACTTTCTTGGACGAAATTCATGCTTTTTGGAGCAAATGTAAGGCTTAATCTCACCCATTGCTCTGTGACATTGGCATATCTGAAACCAAGCTTAAAGGAACTTGTATCTGTTTATAGAGGACACTTTCTATTCCGTGGAAGTCAATTACCAAATGATTGTTGGTAAAGTGGAGTGAGGACTAACTCTGTTTTCTTACACCAGGTTTTATTGTTTTCAAAGAATGTACGAATGGATGTCTTTTGGCCCCCTCTGAGGCATGAGTAGCTATTATGCCATGATGTGGATACATAAAAGTCCAGCAGACCGCCACTATTACAGGAAAGTGTACATGGAACAACTCATTGAGAAGTGAGCATCAAGGTCTTTTGTACAGAGAAGTGATCTAAACACAGTCCCTGTACACTCTGCTATAAGGAATGTGAACATAGTTTTACCTTGTATTTAATCCACTTGATGCCCCAGAGGTTGTTGCTAATCTCTGATTATCGGGAACCAAGTTCCAAGGTGGCTGTTTAGTGATGAAGCTCTGTCCAGATTGTTATCCTCTAGCTGTTCTACTGGTGTGTGTCAGTTATGAAGAGGCATCCAAGGGAAAGCTATGAAGAGGTGACCTCTGAGTTTTGATGGTGATATTGATGGTGTTTGTGGCTCCTTCTGGCAGCCCTGAAGATCGCACTAATCTTGCCTCTCTCCAGTATACTGATTTTGCAGTGGCCGTGTTGCTAGGTGTTGCAGACTTTTTGGAGACCCTACGTGGAATATGCTGGCACTGTATCCCAGAGCACTCACCCACACTGTGCCAGGGAGCGCTGTTGCTGGAGGTGAACTCCACTGAAGGATGAGCTCATCGCCAATCTGCTTCATATTGTTGGAGCTACCTAGCTGAGCCTGCATGATTTTAGGCTGAGCATGCTTATCTTGGGATTATGACGCTGCTTTGCCCTGACAAGTAGTGGGAGTTAGAGGATTTGGGTGGGGGTTAAAGGTGTTATTCCTTGATGTGCATTGATTTTTAGAGGATTGGAGAATTGATGTTTGATGTTCTCTTTGATGACTGATGAAAATGCTGACTGTTAAAGGTGCTTTTGTACCCAGACCCGGGATAACAGTAACAAATAATGAGGGATACGAGGGGGGAATTTTTGCCACTTTCTCCCAGATTTCTGGACACGTGGAAGACAGATACTTTCAAATAGTTTCCAGTAGGCTGACCTTCTACAAACGTGAGAAAGCCCTGATGGCACCTGACGCTGCTTTCCACAAAAACACTGATGACATTGACAGAAAAATTGTGAGGCTGGAAACAAAAGTTGAGGGTTTGCATATGCAAATGATTCTAGCTGAAAAATTTCTTAATCCAGCGGAAAAGGCAGGCAGGGATATGCAAACCAATGTGGCTGAATTCATGGGTGCCCAGCTTTAGAATGATGAATTAATTATGTGTTATTACGTCTGTAGTTTCCATGCAAAATAGCGTAGAAGGGCTGGAAAATCATCAGAGAGCAGCACTCAGTCATGTATTAGAATTTACCTGGTAGATGTAGTAGAAGAGTGTTGAGTTGCTGTGGTGTTTTTTTTTATTAAAATGGTGGACACTCAAGAACATAGTCCTGCAGTGAGAGGACACAAAGCGTTCCACCTCAATGGGTACAGCATGCATGATAATAGGCGAGGCACATTGTACAGTTACTGGTACTATCCTAGAGGAATGGTATTTTGAAGCAAGCAACGACATTAAAAGAGGCGAGGCATAATTGATGAAGGTCTTGGGTTTTTTTCTGACTTAAGTCAAGACTGCAAGATTGGAACAGAAAAAGAAGTTGGTTAACAGCTAACAATTTGAACAATTAGTTGAATCTGACCTTAACTTGTGGTTCTCAGGCCTTACTACGTTAATTGACCTTTGGGTAGGTCTTAGACATGAACATATATGGTCTGATTTTTGTCAGTCGCCTTCAGAACTTACTATGTCTTCGGATCACCTGTTAAATTGATCACATATACTCTTGTCTGGTAACTGTCCATCCTTCGGTCGAAAGTGATTTTAATTTGTTGAATTTGCTTTGTCTCTGTATTAATCTTCATGCAAATACCCCAGGACTTTTTTCAAATCTTGTTAATTCGGAAGGCAAGGTTTCTCTGAGAGTTTTGAGTACAATATATGTTGTATGCTGATAATACACAGATTATTGAGAAACCTAAAAAGATGGTACACAGCACTCATTTTCTAAATCTGCAGTTCTCTAAGCAATTCATTTATGGATTTCCAAGCAGTTTTTAAAGCTGAAACCTGCTTAATACTGGCCCAATAAATCACCACTCATGCAGCAGAATTTCTATCATATGCCTGTGGACCGGTGGCCCTTTACCTTGCCTGTCATTAGAAATCTTGGTATCAGGTTAATGATGGTCTCATTTTTCCATATCTAGTTACTCAATGGCTGCCATCTTGCTGCTTCCCACCCCTCCACTAATCAATTTATAACACTAGATGATTTAATATCTGCACACATTGTTTGAGGTGAAAGAAGTTACCAGAGCATTTCAAAATGTCTGCAAGAATGCATTCAAAATGCAGCAGATCAATTACTATAAAGCTAAAAAGAACCAACCATTTCTCACCAGCTTTGAATCAATCACACAGATTGTGAGTCTACGCATCGGATATATCTTTTGTAAGAATCCACAAGGCTTCTCTTCTCCTTATGATACATTGAGTATTTATTATCAATATTTGTATAGCATTGACATTGACCTAGCCACGTGGTCAGTGGAACATATCACATATACAAGGAAACAACACAACAATATTATTGAACACTGCTGGACCTGCCATCCATGGGGTGGTTTTCCTAAGCTTCTTGCCTTCAATCCTCATGTTTTTGCTTACTTCATCTTTGCTGGCTTTAGGACTCTGTGCACTTTACAACTGCTAGCCAGTGCTACAGTGATTGTGCCCTATCCCTTAAACATGGTAACATTGGCATATACCCAATTGGCACATTGAATTTACTCGTAAGTCCCTAATAAATTGGTTCTATGTGTACCCAGTAACTGTAAGTTAAATGCTACTAGCGAGCCAGCAGCACTGATAGTGCCACCCCCTTAAGTAGGCCATTAGGCACGTCTCTAGCCTACCACCTCAGTCTGTGTTTGCAGTTTTAAACTGCCATGTCGACCTGGCAAAATAAACCTTTTGCCAGGCCTAAAAACCCCTTTTTAATACATATAAATCACCTCTAGGGTTCACCCTAGACAGCCCAGAGGGCAGGGTGCAATGTATTAAAAAGTGGGGCATTTACTTTTAAGTTTTATAAGTTCTGGTAGTGAAAAAAAATCTTACATTTGTTTGTCACTACTGCAAGGTCTGCCTCTCCCATAGGATAACATTGGGTACACTTTTGACATCTAATAAGTGAGAACTGTCAATTGGAAGCAGTTAGGAATCTTGAGTTTGGTGTCTAAACTGTAATTTAAATGCCCTTTAATGGTAAAGTCAAATTTTAAGTCCCAATTCTTTATAAGGGAGTGCTCTAGAAGCATCTTCCACTTCAAAGTGGGCACATAGTTATAAATATTGGACCCTCAGACCCAACTCTTCAGATCACCTCTGGACCTGGAGAAAATGTCAGGAAAAAAGACTTCCCAGCTGTGATGTCTGTTCTGCTGACCTGCTCACTGACCAAGTACTGTTATAGTGCCCAAAGCCTGCTGTTGCTGCACCAAGACTTCTGCTGCCTCTTAGCTGCCCTGCCAAGTCCAGTCTGGCTGTGTGGACCTAGGACTCTAAGGAATCTCCAAGAGTAAGTGAGCTGGCTCCTTGTTAATCTACAGGATCACAACTGACTTCTTCGACTTTGATGCAACTCCTCACATTTTGACCCAGCACTATGCAGCTAGCCATCAATTTATGACTAGCACGATGCAGCTTGTCCTTGACACATCTGATTGCAAGTCCCCGCAAGCTCCACCACCACCAACGGCCCAGCGTGATGCATCTCATTCCCTAGGCTGACTCATTGCAGCCCCAGTCTCCGCAAGCCATCCAGCTTCCTCAACAAAGTCTCAGGACCTTGCATCACAAGCCTCGTATTGTAATTACATTTATATAGCACTTAATACCCCTGGCGAGGGATTGAAGTGTATTATGTCAGGCAGCAGACTGACCCAAAACCCAAGGTTAGCGGTTAGTCCAGTCAGTATTGTTGCTTATTGGGATTAGTCTTCTGTTCTCATACTCCAGTATCTATGTTGTAGATTAAATGTGACTTCTCATGGAAGGTTGGTAGGATTAGTAGATGAGCTAGACATTAGGTAGTGTAAGGTTGCAGGGTATGACTTTCAAAGAAGAAGAGGTTGTTATCTTTTTGATGAGTTGTGGCAGTTTGCCGAAATATAATAATAAAAATTAAGAGAAACATGCACTTGGAGAGGAGGCATGCAGAGTATGTGAAGTTAGGGTAGGATCATTTAAAGACAAGCATTGGCAAAGCCACTAGGCTCGTCTTTTAGTCTTTCTTGCTTTGGCAATGCAGTTTGCCGGTGCTTTGCATCCTTGATTTTGGGCATATCACTTAATCTCACCCTGCCTACAAAAAGGTTGGCGCTATATAACACTGCAGAAAAAAAATAACTGGTTCTAATGTAAGGCGCTTCAATACTTTTGGGTGGTGTTAGTACCAAATAAAACTGCACCAAAAAAGTAACTGGTGCTTATATAGAATGCTACAATACCTTTGGGTGGTATTGGCGCTACATAAAACTGTACAAAAAAATCTGAAAAATGGAGTTGGTGGAGAAGGGAATCTGAGCAATGAAGTTCAGTGGGGGCAAGCAGCGACGGGCGGGAGCTGGGTGGGCAACCAACAGCAAATTCGGGCTGCCCCGGCGAGATTAAGGGATTTTGGTTGCGCTGCTTTGAAAGTGTGGTTGGGGGTGGTGAATCGAGCTGCCCTATTTATGTTAATCTTTTTAAGAATCGCTCTGAAACCATCCGCAAGTCTTGTCTGCAGCCCGGTATGTGCTGAGAGTGACATGACGAAATTTACACATTGGCATGATGAAATATATTTCCGGATGTTACCTTCTGAAAGTTGATAGAAGTGCACAGCCCACCATTTTCGGGCCTGTGGGAGGGGTAGGATGTGTTGTATGCCTGGCTGTGCACGCATGTGCATCTGTCTCTGTCTGATATTGCTAGCAAACCTCTCACAATCTGGACGTGTTACCTAGCATCAAGAAAGTCCCAAAGTCACCATACAGACTTTATTGACAATACTAACCAAAATAACAATACAAGTTTAGAGGTGTAAATATTCCAAAAGATAAACTGAGTACAATGTTGACGTTTTGAAAGCAGCACTCCCTTTCAAGCAAGGAACAACAACCACATGCTTTTTTCAGCCAAGTCTTTAGGAACTAAATGACAAATACAAGAAATGGTAAATACTTGTAAATGTGTGCCGTGTTGATATGGCTTGACCCAGGTATTTCTGAGTACATCACACATTCATGCTCATGTTCTGGAATTCTGAAGTGGCATGTACATTTAAAAAAAAAGAAACCCCTGGTTTAGTTTACAGCCATCACCGGGTATGGGTGGCACCGTGCATCCTCCCTGAAAGTGGCAGGCATGGGTGGCAGTGAGTCCTTTCAGAGTCTGCTCCAGACAGAAGGATGGTGCCTTGTGACGCACACATTCCAGCACGACCGGGTTTAGCTACCACCCAGAGGAGAAGCCTCCCCATGGAACAAAGGAATGAGTTTGACAGAAGCTGAAAACACTGCCCTCTTCCCACCTCTTAGGGTGACACCAGACAGCAAGCCCACAGAGCCGCGGTGTAAGGTCAGACCACGTGCGCTTACCCCTATTAACTCTTTCCGATAATGACTCTCACTCACAATGGCCCCTCAAGACTGAAAATACATCATCTCCCACCTTGCCTCCCAGAATGTGAGTTTTATTAGCCATGCTCTCTTTGGACATACTTTGCTGTCATACTTTGAAGTAAGCGTTATATACAAGACAAAATAATTTCTCAAAATATTTACCTCGCAGTAAGTAAAGTGAAAGTAACGCTGTGGGTTATTCCGCTGTAATGCAATGAGAACGAATTAAGGGAAAAATAAATGCAGTTAATCACCTACACACAAAACTAAACTCAACCACAACACTCGCGTCTCCCAGAGTTGTGATCCATGCACTTCATCCTCCCTTCACCCTCATTTTGTCTTGGGCACCATTGTCTGTGGACAGGAGGGCCGTGAGGGGGAGACAACAGGTCTGGAGCAAAGCATACCCTGATCCGGACATTCAGAGACTTCCCCACTCACAGCAACTCGAGCTAAGATAAACAACTACATGGCTTTAACAAACTCACTTCTCCACTGCAACTCATGTGCACGTTACCATGCAAACTGCTGAAGTTTTAAACAGTGCTCCCACCGCACACATGCCAAAACTGACAAGCACGGAAGAGGAAAGTTGGGCTCAAATATTCCTTTCCTTCTTTCCATGCAGGTCAGAAAAGTTTCAATGGTGCTGCCCCGCCACTTTCATTTTCCCCTTCAAACGCTAATCATTTCATTCTCTCAACTTTCGATCCTCCTTATGCAGTTTTGTGTCTGTGCTCTGATTAAAAACACAAAGGCAAACTGTGGGGGTAGGATGTCAAAACAGGGGGTATACAATTGTGCTTGGAAAAATTCTGTTGTTCTTAACTTTCAGTAATCTTGGTTTAGCTTGCTTGAGGCGAGACATCCTAAAGCAAACAGCTGAAGTTGTTGAAAATTTCAGAAGCCATTGCAAAAAACAGTGGGCTTCCCCTTGGTGGCAGCGCCACTCATGACCACAACTGACCCTAAGCTTTACTTGGAGCCCACTCATCGGGATTACCGGACTTGAGCGGTAAGAAGAGAGGGGTGAGGTTATTAACGTTTTGAGGCTCAGTCTCTTCTCCATCTTGTTTTTAGCAGCCAGAGGAGAAGGCAGAGGCAGGGATGGTTTCCGGCGAGGTTTATAGTTGCAGCCTATTTAAGCCTTGTCTACAAATAACAAGCAAGTAGGGGGCAAGCAGTGATGAGTGAGTGGGTTGGGGAAGACGGGTTCTCTCACTTTGAAGTCAGAGAACGTACAGACACTCTCGGGAATACAGCATCTGGCATTTGACCTCAGTCTTTGAATGAACAGCAATTGCAATGAGACAAGCACAAAAATGACAGCCCTCTTTGTATGAAAAGCTCAGAGCAGTGAAAACACAGAGCGCTTGTGTGAAGTGCTCTTAGACAAAGAAAAAAGGAGTCCCTAAAGCAGTTGCTAAAAATGGGACAAGTGTAGGGCTACAAGTAATGGGGGACTGCTTCGTGGGAGGGAACAACCCATAAAAAGGAGGGACAAATAGGAAAGATTAACCACTTGGAAGCAAGGCTTTTTAACGGACACTCAAAGAAACAAATGAAAACTAATAGTTTGGCTGTAAGCTCACAAAGTATATCAAACATGTCTCGAAAAGACAGGGCAAGCACTTTCTAGCCAAGACCTAAAAAGGGAGAAGCTATAGTTGAAACATGTATGTGAATGGGAAAATGTTAATGCAAGGCTTTGGGAATGCATAGTAGACTTGTGAGATAGCATGGAATATCAGGAAGCAAAAAGTGTAGAGAGAAACATCATTGTGTGCATGTGAGATAGTGCTAAACCAGGTAATGTTTAATAGGCCCCCAAAAAAGGGCAACAGTCTTTCTAAGGCTAATCTGCTGCTAGACCTCTGTTAAAGGAAGGACAGCTGATCAGCTCAGTGATTGGAAGTGTAAAGTAATGGCTAGGTGCAAATATATGTAGTTATGGACAGCTTTAGGTTGCTCTTGAATAAAGCAGTAACCCCATGATAAAGTGTGATAATATATAGAAGATAAGAAATGCAAACCTCACAAATTTGATTTTGCAAATGCTGGTGTGGAGGTTGTCTGATTTGTATCCTTAAAGCTTGCCTCACAGTATTTATTACCAAAGCAAGTAGTGTCCATTAGCATGGCACAAGTTGCACATGAGGTTAGGTCCCCAGATAGTGGAAGTGCATTACCTGCATTATTGTAACTCAAGGGAAGAGCCCCAGACACTGATGTGAGGAGGAAGAAACTGGGCTACCTTAAGAAATTCCAAGAGGCTTTTTGTTCAACCAGCAGATGCAGTGTAGTCTTCCTGAGCATTGGTATATAGTGGATGGCAGGGATGATTGGTAGGACTGCTTTTTCTGTTTTTCAAGGAAAGGATGTTTCTAGGCCAATCTTGTCCTTTGTCGGCCCCTGTTCGAGACGTCACAAAGTTACTTATGTAAAAAAAAATGTAAAAACAAAAGAGTCATAGTTGGTCATTGACAGGTGAGTAGATAGCTTCCAACTCAAAAGGAAAACAGAGGGAAGAAAAAACACAATAAACTGATGGAGACTGTGTGTCATGCACAGCACCCGGACCACTCCTCTTTGGGGAGGGATAGACTAGTTCTGTGTTTTGTGTCTGAAGCTGTCCATATATTGGCCCTCATTACGACCTTGGCGGTCGGTGGTAAAGCAGCGATAAGACCGCAAACAGGCCAGCGGAAAAATAAATTGAATTATGACGCCACGGTCATCCGTCACTTCACCATTCCAACCGAAATGGCGGTGAGAACCGCTGGGCTGGAGATTGCGGTCTCCAGCCCGGCGGTCGTCACTAGACCGCCAACGGTATCAGGCCCTGCATACCGCCATGGATCTCGGGTGGTTGGGAACCGCCATGAGATCCATGGCGGTAGGCACTATAAGTGCCAGGGAATTCCTTCCCTGCCACTAAATAGGGGTCTCCCCCAACCCCGTAATCCCCACGAATCCTCCCCCAACACCCCCCACCCCCCTGCAATCCCCCAAAGGTGGCACAACCCCCCTCACCACCCCAACCCCAACATGCACATATACACACCCCTACACGCACACACCCCCAACATGCACATATACACACCCCTACACGCACACATGCACCCCAACAACACATTTCTGCACACATACAAACATACATGCACACCGTCCGACTCGCACACATTTCCCATACACACAGCACCCCCCCGCACGCATACACTCACTCGCTCACCCCCTCTACACTCTCACACGCACACCCCTATGCACGCACACAACAAACACCCCCCACCCCCTTCCCTAACGGACAATCAACTTACCTTGTCCGTTGATTCTCCGGGAGGGGACGGGATCCATGGGGCCAGCTCCGCCACCAGAACACTGTCACCAGGACACCGCCTCACCGAATCATGGGACGTGATTCAGTGGGCGGTGTTCTGTTGATGTGGTGGTGGAGGTTGAGCAACCTCCTCTTTTCCGCCATCCACCAGTATGGCTGCTGGCGGCTTTCCGTACGAAAAAGGACGGCGGCCTGCCAGCGGTCATAATACGGGGCGCGGAAGACCACCACCACTGGCAGTCTTCAGCACAGCGGTACCTTGGTGGTCTTGCGAAAAGACCAAAAGGTCGTAATGACCCCCAAAGTGTTTCTGCCTTTTCCACATCCTTAGACTCTACCCTTCCCTATGCAATTGGTAATCAGAAAACCCCCTCTAAACTGTAGAAAGTTGGAAAAGGAGCTTTTTGCCTGAAAATAGACCTGGGACATTTCTTGTAAATGCTGGGCTCTGTAAATGCATGGTCTATAGTGATCTTGTATAGCCTCGAAACGACCACTTTGCATGTTCCTCATTTGTGCAAGTATTTAAGGATAGCGGAGCCTTGTACTGAAACGGGGATATGGGCCTATTAGTTTATGCAAACAATGGGAAAGACATTAGTATTTTCAAAAATGGGTCAACCTTTTAATACCACAGTGCAGTCGAACGATTTGCTGTTTGGCCTCGGTCATAAGCATCCTCTAAATATTTAGCTTCCTTAACAAAATACATTCCACTAGCATTTGCTTGTTTTGAAAATTGCTTTGCAGTGCGGAACAACTACCTGGGCTAGCCATTTTTGTAGAGCTCCCTTCTAGCTCTTTCGAAAGTAACTGCAAGAAGGCAAGTTTTAAAGTGTGAAAGTAATGCTGGTGTCAAAGTCCCTTTTGTAAAAATAGCTGTTTATTTATTATTGAAATATTTTTTTATTTCAGAATTCTGCTCAAGCCAACATATTTCACAACACAAACAGTACATTGTCGCTTCATCAAGGCTCTAATTGAGTTGATTAGCAATATTATTCTCTTTATAGTAGGTTCAGCATATGCCAAAGCTATAACTACACTTTCTGATACTCTTGCTGCCTGTTATCACGCTGCCATACTGATTCTAGAAATTCCTGCTGAATTTGGAACTAACCAGAGTACCTATGATTACCATCCTTAAAGAAAAGATTTTTTGGAATCAAGTTGCAAATGATGAAGAAACAAGGTTAAACACTATTTCAACTTAGCTGACTTAATAAGCTGAGCCGACCATCCATTAGATATTATTGCTTGTCTTCTTGAAATCGAAACAGTACTGAGAGTATGAAGTGCACACACAGTCCATGCACAGTATGCAGCACACTCTCTGCTCTGGTGCTTTCATGAGGTTCTATCAGCAGCAAAGATCTACGCACATCCTCACATGGATCACCCCTGGCCAAATTGCTCCGTTATAGCGCCCAGTACGGTTCCAGGGGTGTTCTTATTTAAAGAAATATAGCACCCTAACTGCTTTGATGTAGCACAGTGAATTCCACAACTGTCCCATGATTTGACATAAGATTAACATATAATCTAAAGTAGGAGCTTCTGAAATAGACTAGTTTAAATACCAGTGAAAAAGAAACCCTAACCACTCCAATTCCAAAACAGTGTGTGGCCATTTTGATGTTTGTGTGCATCTTGTGGCCTCTTTGTCTGACCATAATAGAGTTAACAAAGTATCAGAGTGGTTCCCAACCTGTGGTCTGGGACCCATGGGGGTCTGCAAAGCCTCCTCAGGGAGTCTACGACTGCTCAGGAAATTAAATAATATTAACAGATTCATAAAGTGTGTATAAAGTGTTTATAAATAAAGTGGCTAAATGTACATTTGAAAATCTTAAAATGTACTGTAAATGTCAAGGAAATTTAATTTGGAAGCTAAACATTTAATTAGTATCCTCAGTTTGATTTGTGGGTGCCATGCAGGTGCATCAAACAGAATATAGTATGGACGATGTGTGGCTTCAATTGAATTTGAAAAAGTTCCAACTTTCGTGTTAAAATTACATTTTTTATACTTATATTTATTTGCAAATTAAAATAAATGTGTTATCTTTTGTGTTTATGTTTGATGAATGCTTGTTTCTTTTTTGTGTGTATTGTTTTGCATTTCAAATCATGAACAATGTTTAGGCCGGGGTCCCCAGCTTCAAGTCAAAAGTCAGTGAAGCGTCCCCGGATTCCAATTATGATTCAGTGGGGGTCCCCGGGGTCCAGTAATGATAATGTGGGGGTCCACAGAAATCAAAAGCTTAGGAACCACTGAACTAGCAAATGGAGATTCTTTTTTTCTAAATCTGTTCCTTTGATTTATTTTCATTTAAACAGTGTATCCGGATCCACCCATTAGTCTCAACTGGACCTTGCTGAACGTCAGCCAGACAGGGCTCAATGCAGATATCCAAGTGAGATGGAAGCCACCGCCTACTGCTGACGTGAAAAGTGGATGGCTCACTTTACTTTATGAGCTCCAATTCAAAGAAGTCAATGAAACAATGTGGATGCAGGTAAGACTTAAGATAAAAAGAAATGCACTTCAAAAAATATATTTTTTCCAACTCTGGGAGTAAAATTACCCATGATGTGTTTCTGGTTATTTCAATGTATTTATTTCATGTATTTATCTTATTTGCTTGTGGTATACTGTCACTAAACCACACCACAGAACAAAACGCATGGTTCAAATTTTTTTAGAATAAATACCAATTATATATTCAAATTAAAGGTAACAATACAACCATTTCACCCCCAATAAAAATAAATGGTCAAAAAGACAATATGGGTTTTGGTGAGTGGGAAGTTAGCAGTGTGATAGGAAAATGTATGCAAGTGAGTAAGCTGTGAGACCGTTTTGCAAAGGGACAGCAAAGGTCAGAAGAATATAATTTTAAGACTATAGGTGTTAAATGTAGTACATACTTTAATTTTCCTATTTGTACAGTTGTAATACATGAAACCAGGAAAATGGTAAGAGAGAAGAACAATGTAGAATAAAATCTTACTATAAGATTCGAAGTGTAGGGTGTGCTCAGAGCCAAATGTGAGCCAGTAAGGGCCGCCTGCTATCATGTTCAGGAACCTGAACTTATTTTTCCACATTAGACATTTACCAAGAGTAAGAGGCAAACAAAATTGAAAGACTGGGGAAGAGATAGATGGAAAATGATCACAAAAATGGAATATGGGAACTGGCAACAGTGAGATAAAGGGGCAGCAGTGTCTGGCAGTGAATTAAAGAGGCTTGAGGTGGGTTCAAGACTACTCAGCTTTAGTTTTTGGTGAGCTGACATTTAATTGCACCGGCCGTGGGTTTCTGAGCAGAGCTTTAGTCTCCGGCACTCCTTATTTTACAGATTAAACGCTGGGCATGCCTACAGGCTAGAGAAAGTAAAATATATTAGAATTGCAGTACAAAGGATAGAACGACATTCATGAGTTAATGAAAGAAAGACAGTTAAGAAACAGTAACACAGACATTGGCAAAGCCAATAGGTCTCGCCTTTGGGAGCTATTGGCTTTGCCAATGCCCTTTACACCTGCTGTAGCGCATCAGCAAGTTTCAGAGACATTACCACACAGACTTCATTTTTAAAACGAGGAAGAAAATGCACAGATTGCTGATCAAAATCGGTGTTTTCATTTAAAATACAGACTAAAATAATAAAGGTAAGTTCTGTGGTTCATTTTAAATGTGTGCATTTTCGCATTGACAAATGACAGCAAACTGCTGAGGAAACAAAAAGTGTATGCTTGTGTTCCAGGGTATTTTAGAGATGTTGACCTGGTGATGCTAACTGTTGCATGCACACCATGTATTATTTTTGCATGCTTTGGAGGAGGGGCCATCAGAAGCTGTAACAGGAAGAAGCATGACGTAGTGTGATGGCCAACAAAAATATTCACTTAGTGAAATTGCCTGGGCCTGACCCCAGCACACAAAGCAGGGATATTTCACAAAATGCACCAACAAAAATGAAGCATTTAAGACAAGCACAACAAAGAATGAATAGCAAGAGTGGGCATGGTTAAAAGCCCACTGAGAGATTACAATAGATCAAAGCGCTTGCGCGCTCAACCCTAAAAATGAAGGTGGACTTGCGTATAATAGCAGGCACTCATAAAAAGAGCTCCAATACGTTTGTGTCAGATTTGCAGTATATAAAAATGCACAAAGAAAAGTGCCCTAATCACAGCTGGAGCAGTGGACGGACACTAATTAACTTTACTTAATTAGTACTTGGTCCAAACTCCACACAAAGAGAACAGGAAGTGACGTGTCGCGTGCTGCGGAATTAGAAGGCAGCAAAAAAGAGTGTCAAAATCCCAGCAAATTTTAAGTAAAGGATGGCCTGAAAGACCCTTTTTTTAAGAAACAAAAGGTTGCCTCGTGACAGCAGCGCATTCGCACTTCCTGCAGGCTCAACCTAATAAAAATCAGAGCCGAAGAGATGAACAAACAAATCTAAATCTGTGTATCAATAAAAGTTGTACAATGTACCAGTTTATGGCAGATATAGGAGAGGTGCAATGAAAACAGCATCACAATTATAATTCATAAAAGATTTCAGTTATTTATAACTCTCTGTTTCACTGGAGCGTAAGTTTGCAGTTTCCTGGAAAACTGTTCATACTATACAAGTAACATGAGATTTGTGGTATTGTGGAAACAAACAGAAGCATTTAATCTGGGACAAATACTTGCATAAATGAGGATCATGCAAAGTGGTCGTTTCGAGGCTATACAAGATCACTATAGACCATGCATTTACAGAGCCCAGCATTTACGAGAATGGTGGGCGCATTTCTTACATATGGAATACACAGAGGAAGAATGGGCAGACCCTCTGCCAAGCTGTGGTAAACCCCTGAGAGAGGCACGTCTGAAACTTGGATATTATAAGGTGCTACATAAGCAGAACTGGTCCAATCAGATAATGATAATACTGGTGTATACAAAAGAAGGCCTGGGGGCTACTCTATGGAAGAAATAGCTGTGTTATTATGTACAATAAATGTAACATTTGGACTTTTCAAATCTGTACTAAAGATGTCATGTAAAACAAATGTATTGTTAAAGAACTGTTAAAACAAAAAATACAATAACTGACTGTGTTCTCAAAAGATAAGAATATTTGTGAGGATCCAGGGTTATTAGTATGTAAATATTAAATTTTCTAAAAATTGGCATTATCTATTGATGAACCTGTCTGTTCACATCATCTTAAGTGATGTACAGTAGGGTACTAATTATGCATGCCACGCAGAATTAGTGTGTTCAGATCAGTGTTGTGAGCAGGACCAATATCTCAGTTGATCCTTATCAGAAGGAGAGGGTGCTAGTTTGATTGCTTCTAGCTAATAGGTATTTGGTTTGATATTTCCATTGGATATGGTGTATCGCAGATATTCAATTTGTTCTGTTAAAAAGTGCATTTTTCTTGATTAAAACATAAACCAGTTTCACCCAATATTTTTAGCACTTTTTTCAAGATGACATTGTGTTTCTGAGTTGTTTCACCCATGATCAAAATATTGGGTGAAACATCCATCCAAACATATTTGTCATCATATGCTGAAATGTTGTGAGCAGGACCAATAACAACAAGTAACGTTGGTGAGGTTTGCTTCAAGCTTCATTCCAGTACACAACCTGGCGTCGATCCACACCAGGGAGACAGCAGCAACTAACCTCCCTGGAATTTCACTGTGCCTTCATTCCAAATAGAATCCGCTTGTGCCAAGCTTACATAGAAGCTTCTTCTGCCAAGCTTAAATCATAACACATCCCCCTCCCTTCACCACATCAACAGGACAGTATTGTTCCCAAGATTATTATTACCTAACAAAGGACACCAAGAAAAACAAGACTACATACTAAACCATAAATGAATTCACTTGAAAATACATATATAAATGTATACAAAAAAACCATAAATAATACCTATGAAAAGTTAACATTGATATCTTTAAAAGCTTTACTGTACTACTCGTAAAATAAAATAAAGAAAACAGAATAAACTTAAAGATCTCACATAATCACCCAAATAGGCTGATGGCCTATGAGTTCTCATGCTTCTAGCAACCTTGGAACCATTCATCTCATTAACTTCTTTATTCATGTCCAGAGATTCATACGTAACTTCCTTATCTTTCTCATTCTCACATAATCTTGTACCAGACTATGTAATCTCTTTGTTTCCCTCATTCAAAAACAACACTGCACAGGGACATCCATCATCATTTCTCCATCCACGCTCTCCACCTCTCTGATACAAAGCCACATTCCTCCTATTCCACCTTCCACCCCCTTCCACAACCACATAAAACCTACCAACTTTCAATACCCGTAATGGACGCTTGAATATAGAAATTCCTCCTATCACCCTTCCATATTTAATCTTGATCCAGTCACCTACTCTTATTTTAGAATCTTTCAATGGTCTCATTACACTCTCTCCACCATCCAAAACCCACTCTTTAAGCCATGAAGGAACTAATTTGGTGCTTGCTAGTACTATGAACAGTAGTTTGATAAGCCCATAACATTTCAGAAATCGTTTTTTCACACTACAATGATTAGCTATAGGTATCTGAATGGTTCCTTTGACTAGTCTTTTGGCCCTCTCAGGAATACCATTTCCCTTTGGTTTGTTTAACGAAGTTCTGGAATATCACACCCCACACAGCTTTAAAAATATAACCATCCATTAGACGTTAACTGAGTCCCATTATCCGTAATAAGCACAAAAGGTATACCCTCTTGTTCAAAAATCCTCTCCAACACTTCTATGGTTGCCTTTGTGGTTATGTCTCTCATTACTTTTATTATGAGCCACCCCGAATGCACATCTACAATTACAGCTGCAAACCTTAACTCAAGTGGTAAATCTGACATTGGTCCAACAAAATCAAGACAAATGGTATGCCACGGTTTTCCAGGATCTTTAATATGACAACAGTCTCGCTTGTCACCCACTTTAAGCCTTTTCTCACTCCCCTTGCATTTGTTGCATCTCTCCACCCAGTCCTTAATTTGTCCATCCAAACCCGGCCACCAAAACACTTCTTTGAACCTTCTGCTCGTTAGTCCCTGGCCCAAATGCCCATCATGTGCTAGATTGAACAATCTAAACCTCAAACCCGTGGGTGGAACATATTGGTCACCTCTCATTTTCACATTCTCACTGCAAATTGATAACTCATCCAACACATTTAAGTAAGGTCTTGTTCACACAGGTAATGCGCTCTCTCTTTTAGCTCCTTTACAAATCATCTTTATGACTTTATAAAGAACACGATCTAATCCAATTTCTTCCTCCCACTACCACTTCATGAAAGTACCCATAACATTTTCTACAACATCCTGAACTGAGGCTACTGCTTCTTCTGTATCAGCATCTTTTACCGACTGACCGTCTACCATTTTCCAATCACGGGATAATCTGGACAAACAATCTGCTCGTACATTCTTCCATCCTTGAACACATTCCATCTTGTATTGATACTCCTGTAATCTTGCCACCAATTTGGCTAATTTTGCCTTTGCCTCCTCCACCTGAAGACAGAATTTTGGTCAAGGGCTTGTGATCACCACGTAGGACAAATTGCAACCCCCACAAGTATACTCTGAAATACTCAGCACCCCACACTGCAGCCAAAGGTTCACCCTCTATTACCGAGTAATTTCTCTCTGCGTGTGTCAGAGTACGAGAAGCAAATGCTACTGTTTTCTCTTTGCACCCATGTACTTGGGATAGTATGGCTCCTAAAACAGTTGAATGAACTGTTAGTATCGATTTTAGTTTAATATCAAAAGCAGTGAGAATTCCTGCATCACAAATCTCATTCTTAATATTGACAAAACATTCTTGTTGATTACTTTCCCAGATAAATCTGTTTCCTTTACGTAATAATATCATTAAGGACTCTGTTTTGTCAGCCAATTTGTCCACACATTTAGAATAACATTCTATCTAACCTAAGAATGATCTCAGTTGATCCTTTTCAGAAGGAGAGGGTGCTACTTTGATTGCTTCTAACAAACAGTGCTTTGGTTGGATACTTCCACTGGATATGGTGTATCCCAGATATTCAATTTGTTCTGTTAAAAACGTGCCTTTTTCTTGATTCAAACATAAACCAGCTTCACCCAATATGTTTTGCACTTTTTTCAAGATGACATTGTGTTTCTGAGATGTCTCACCCATGATCAAAATGTAATCTTAAAAAAATATGACATTTTCCATCCTTCCAAACATATTTGTCATCATACGCTGAAATGTTGTGAGCAGGACCAGAAACAACAAGTAACGTTGTTGAAGTTTGCTTCAAATTTTATTCCAGTACACGACCTGGAGTCGATCCACACCAGGGAGACAGCAGAAACTGACCTCCCTGGAATTTCACTGTGCCTTCATTCTAAATAGAATCCTCTTGTGCCAAGCTTACATAGAAGCTTTTTCTGCCAAGCTTAAATCCTAGCACATCCCCCTTCCTTCACCACATCCACTTGACAATAGTGTTCCCAACAATCAGCAGGATTTTTGTCGTAAATTACACCTCTGGAGAATTATCCCATCATTTAGTTGCTATGCTGTTGTGCTCCATATTACATACCTCTCTGTTCCAATGTCCTTTTTTTCAATTAAAAAAGGTAAACTCTGGCAATGGAAGTGAGCCCCACTAGCTCCTGTGTGGCCGTGCACCTCTTAAAGGCGTACAAGAAGAATTTATAACTTTACAAATGGCAGAACTGTTTTAAATCTCTGTTGATTACCATTCATAACTATACATTAACAAACATTTTCACCGCCTAATTTTATGTGCATGGACTGTCGATAGATGTCAATGGATTATCAATGCAGATGACCATGATGTGATCTCGTTACTGACACCCACTTAACCAGTGTGCCTATAATATTTATGAGAACATTTCTATTAAACTAAAATATGACTGTGAAATCGTCACTCTCTAGTGCAACTATTCTGACCTCACAGAATACAGTCCACCTGTTCAGCAGCACAATGAAACTTATACACCGTGCTTTAAGCACGTTCTAAATCCCAAACAACTCTCAAAAGTTTGCAGTATAGCATTTGTGCTGGACAGTCATCCAGCTCTCTGTCGAGTTTGGCCTCAGACCATGTGTCACTTTGGAGTACAAATGTTACTTAAGTATTTATTTAGATCTCAGTTCTGGTCAGGGCTGGCTTTAGGGAGGTGCGACCAGTGCGGCTGCCCTGGGCACTGACCTGAAGGAGGGAAGGGCTAAGGATAGATCAGCGGCACTTTTGCCTGGTGATAGTGAGGGAATCCGCAGAGGAGGATATCATGGGGTGAGCCAAAAAAGATTGTCACACTGGGCTCAGTGGCGCAAAAGCCGGCCCTGGTAAAGGCAATGAGCAAAAACATATTATCCTAAATCTAATTTTGCCTGAGACATGTAATCTATTTTGAAATGCCCATTTTAAACATGCAAGCTACAAACCATGGGATATTATGCGCTACAGTGGCCTGATGGGATGTATTCTGTAGTCCTTCATGCCTATTTCAGACTGCTACATGGACAGAGAGTTTTATCCTGCACTCTTCAAAAGTCTTCATGGGAGACATTTGCTCTAAACCTCAAACGAAATACACACAATAGCCAGAAAGAGGAGATGGGTATTTTCTGGGTGCACTATTTGAACATTCTTGAGTGTGTAAAGATCACACTAGCATGTTTTGCCTAACAGGGAAAAAGCAGAAGGCTTTGTTTCCACTGCTGACTTGATTCCATTTACAAGAGGTCTCCTCCATGAATGGTTGAGGTGGTTACCTGACTTTGTCCACTGGGTTATTTGATCTTGTCTTTATTGTAAAAACTAACTGTTGGAAAGAACTTACTTCAGTCAGCTGTATACTGGAGAGTAGCGAAGATCCTCGATATAGTAGGAATTGTCTGCATAGAAGTGCTAATAATCCAGTTCTGAAGACCAGTACAGTTGGATGTCAAACTACTACGAAGGTAAGAGAAGTCCTGCAGTTTTGGAAGAATTCACTGTTCTCTGGAGATGCTGGAAACAAGGACGGAATATGTGTTTGGGGCTTGCTGCCCAGCACCCTTGCCAAGCGAGCTGAGCAGTCTGAATCTCACTTTAACTGTTGCATAATTGCTACAACTTTGAAAACTATTTGGACTATCTTTGTAATATCCCATCAGAAGAGCAACATGCATCAAATCAAGGCTGTGAAACTGTCTAGTCCACAGCCATTTGGGCATGGATGAAGCATTCCTAAAACTGCCTTCTTTCCCTTCAACAAATAATCTAAGTGCACTGCTTTATGATGGTGATTTTGGATAAATGAATTATTTTCTTGCTGATTCATTTGCTCCATTTCCTTTTTACTCAAATTGCATCAATTGTATTATATTTATAACTTTTGATCCCATCCCTTGATTCTTTTTGAACTATTTCTGAAGTTTGGCTTCCTGGAACATGTAACACCTCAGCCATGATCTCTGAGGATTAAAGTGCCTTTCTGCCTAGCTAATAAAGAACAGCAAATGAACCCCTAGGGAAAATTGTTTACCTCTGTGGACTGGAATGTGGTACATATCCCACCTGGCAAGTTGCTCACAATAATATTTGACAGAATTGCTAATTAGTTTTGCTCTAATCCTGTATACAGACTAGTATAACCCCAGTTTTCCTGTAACAGCAGCATACCTCTAGTCTATTTGGACCTTCACATTCAATGCAAAAACCTACGTTGTTTGGGCTGCTCCGTAGGAATCAAGGCTCTGGCATCTTGTTTGGGGAAGGAAAGTTTAGTTTTTGCCAGAATATCTAACACTGCATTTCAAACATGATATAGCCAAGCCATGGCAAACCGCCTAGATGCCAGTCAGATTAAAGTTGGCATCCTTATGTCATGAAGAATAGCTAGCAGTTACCTGACTGCATATTTCTAACTTCAGTTAGGGTTCAGTAATAGATTTATAGACTTGGCTTGAGCAGCTAGAAGATGGGTGCAGCCAGTTCAGCAAAGCTTTTCCAGACATATATTTTGCAACAGATAGCAAAACATAATTGCTTTTGCTGTTAACGCACATTTTAATCAAGTGTCATGGAACACAAATATGTATAATTGTTAACGCTGAATTTATTAATGAATATTCTGGTATTTTGAGTGTTGAATTTGTGTAGAAAATGTATTAACATAGGGAAATAACCCATGCATTTGAAGTTGTGCGCACCAGAGTGGTCGCTAATGTTCACAAAGTGTACTTATTAATGGCTTAATAATGTAAAATGTTGAGTTTATGTTTGACTAATGTCATATTAAGGGTTATGCATTATTTATTGGCTTTATTAATTGTAGGCCTTAACTTAGCGAGGTCTTCACGGCCTCATGTCAAGCTGCATTTTTTTATAGAATGGTTGCTTAGGGAATTAAACTGTGTTTTTCCACTGTTCTGACCATGTAGTCGTAGCTGAAGTTAGTTCTCATGAGAAACTGCTTGTTAGAAGATGTTGTACTTGCTAGTGAAACAATGTTTAATGTAGTATGTGTAAGACTGACCTTCCCAGGAGAAGACAATGGATGCAATGACTGGAGTATAAGCTGCAACAATATGGATACCTGACGAGCCGAATGACGAGAGCGGGAGAAGAGGAGCCAATCATCGAAATGTGAACCATGTAGTAGTAAACTTTAGATTAGGGGTTTTAGTTTCATTGGACTAAATGTAAACATTTGATTACTTGACCAATGAGGATGTGGGAAGTAGTTTTAGGAAATCTAACTTAGCCAGACTGCCCCGAGAGGAGAGAGGCCATTCCGTGATATTCATCTTAGCTGTCTTGACTATTTAGCTATTTTTTCCGAACTGCTTAGCTCCTTCACTGCCAGGACTTTTCCCCCTCAGTCCCAGGCCTTTTTTTGCCTCTTTGTGACAGTTTGCGCTCAGATACTCATAACCTTTTTTTCCACATAAGCTACCCACGCCAAATTTGCGTCCTTTTTTCCAACATCCTAGGGATTCTAGAGGTACCCAGAGTTTGTGGGTTCCTCTGGAGAACATCAAGAAATTAGGCAAAATACAGCAAATATTTTATTATTTAATTAAAAAAATGGGAAAAAGGGCTGCAGAAGAAGGCTTGTGGTTTTTTCCCTGAAAATGGCATCAACAATCACCATCTTCCCAGCTTTCGGGAACATGCAGACTTGAATCAGAAAATCAAATTTTTCAACACAATTTTGTCATTTTACTGGGACATACCCCATTTTTACTATTTTTTGTGCTTTTAGCCTCCTTCCTGTTAGTGACAGAAATGGGGTGAAACCAATGCTGGATCCGGGAAAGCTAAACATTCCAGAAAAATAGACAAAATTCAGAATTCAGCAAGGGGTAATTTGTGAAGAACCTTCAAGGTTTTCCTACAGAAAATAACAAAAAATAATGAAATTGAGCTAAAAAAAAAAAGGCATTTTTCTCCATGTTTTACTCTGTAACTTTTACCTGCGATGTCAGATTTTCAAAAGTAATATACTGTTACATCTGCTGGACACTTCTGTTTGCGGGGATATATAGGGCTTGTAGGTTCATCAAGAAACCTGGTATCTAGAGCCAATAAAAAAGATGCACCTTGAAATGGGTTTTCATTGTATACCGGGGATAGAGCAATTCATTTGGTGAAATATAAAGAGTGAAACATAGGTATCAAGGAAACCTTTCTATTTCCAAAACTGGCACAAGATAAGGTGTTGAGAAGCAGTGGTTATTTGCTCATCTCTGAATTCCGGGATGCCCATACTAGCATGTGAAGTACAGGGCATTTCTCGAATGCACGTCTTTTTTACACACTGGCTTACAATTGGAAGGAAAACATGTAGAGAAGGATAAGGGGCAATAACACTTGTTCTGCTATTCTGTGTTCCCCTAAGTCTCCCGATACAAATGGTACCTCACTTGCGTGGGTAGGCCTAATGCCTGCGACCGGAAACGCAATTTGGACACCACACATTTTTACATTGTAATCTGACGTGTTTTTTGGAAAGTGGCTAGTTGTGGATTTTGGCCTCTAGCTCAGCCGGAACCTAGGGAAACCTACCAGACCTATGCATTTTTTAAAACTATACACCTAGGGGAATCCAGGATGGGGTTACTTGTTGGGCTCTCACCAGGTCCTGTTACCAAGAATTCTTTGCAAACCTCAACACTTTTTCCTCACATTTTGGTGATAGAAAGTTCTGGAATCTGAGAAGAGCCACAAATTTCCTTCCACCCAGCATTCCCCCAAGTCTCCCGATAAAAATGGTGCCTCACTTGTGTGGGTAGGCCTAGTGCCCGTGAAAGGAAATGCCCCATAATACTATGTGGACAGATCAAAATTATCAAATACAAAACTACCTATTTTGTGCGGGGAGCACCTGCGTTTTTGGTCCTGTACTCAGCAGCCATATAGGGAAACCTACCAAACCCAAACATTTCTGAAAACGAGAAACCTGAGGGAGTCCAGGGAGGTGTGACTTGCGTGGATCCCCCAATGTTCTCTTACCCAGAATCCTCAGCAAACCTCAAACTTAGCTACAAAAAAAAATCACATTTTTCCTCATTTCTGTGTGGGATCACCGCACTGGCCAAATTTCCTACCAACCAACGTTCCCCTCAGTCTCCCGGTAAAAATGATACCTCACTTATGTAGGTGGGCCAAGTGCCTGAGACAGGTAAGAGCCAAAAACCTGTAAAAAAGGAGGGGGAACCAAAGCGGGTCCATAAAGGCAGCTTGAAAAATAAAACGTTTTTAGGCAGACAAGTGGGGCAGAATTTTTATCGGTATAGATGCAACAATGCTGGGTGGTAGGAATTTTGTGAATACCTGCAGTTCCGGAAGGTTCCATCACAAAAATGTGGGAAAATGTGTTATTTCCAGCAAAGTTGGAGGTTTGCAGGGCATTGTGGGTAAGAAAATGGTGTGGGGTGCATGTGAAGCACACCACCCTGGCCTCACCCAGATGTTTAGTTTTCAGATGTGTCTAGGTCTCGTAGATTTTTCTACATGGCAGCGTCCCAAAGTCCACAAAGTGCAGCCCTCACCATTTCAAATGGGGCGATTTTGAGAGTTAGACAAGCTCTCTTGGCCCCAATGTAAAACCAAAATCCAAAATAATCAAATGTCCTCTTGCTTGCTGTTGGGATAAGATCTTTTAATGTGCAGGAGGAGAGCTGAAAGGCTGTTACTCCCTTCAGTTGGGGTGCGGGCATAACCATGCCCATGCTTGTTGGTAGCCACCACCCCACACGTAATAACAGTTTATATCTTTTCTTTTCTTTGCTGAATCTAAATGTATGTTATAGAGTTTATGCAGTTATTCTTGTTATTAATTTGTACTGTGACATTAGAATGTGTGGTAGCTCAAGCTTTAATTAGATTGTGATTCTTTCGCCTCTTTGGCCATCCAGTATTGTTTTTGTATGTTTATCATTTGATACTGAGATTAAGTTATGTGACAATAGCATTTTTAATATAGGGAAATAAACATTCTAACTTTTACATAAAGGTGTAGATATTGGTGGCCGAGAGGTCATGGTGTGTGGAAACTCCTGACTCTCATTGATTATTGATGTCTTTAATCGTTGGTGTTATTGCTCTGTATTGATACAGGATATATGGTAGGAAAAACTCGAAGCTCAGTCAACAGGTCCATCAGCCTATTCGCGTCTCCCTTGTAAGCTTACTTAATAAGGTCTGACGCGCTAACAGTGGTGCTAGCACAGATAGATGGTTTGTCTTGCTAAGAGCCCATCATAGATGTCCGGTAAAGGTTTGTCTCCTTAAGAGCCCATCATACAGTCCAGAGATAGGTAGTAGAGTATTTGGTCCCAGAGATAATAAGCGAGGAATAACAGATGTCTCCACAGATGGTAGTAGGGTAAGGGTTAACGTCCTACAAAGAGCAAGATAATTTGCAGATTTTTTTTTTTTTTTTCTAGATTCAGTGATACAAAGTGTAAAGAAAATATGCCCCTGAGTACCTAAAATGACTTTCCCAGAATCTTGGAGCTTGCCAATGATTGTTTGAGGATGTTCTCAGCGTTCTAATGACGGTGTGGATGAAGTAAGTTTTGGCTTGCACAGCTTATGCAAATCGCAGGTGAATTGTGATGTTTGTGAGGGTTTAGGGAGTTTGTGTATTCCAAATGAAGTTGTAGAAGGAGTGTGCGTATTCAAAGAGTGGGAGTAGGGAAGTCGTCGAACTTCACATGTGTGGCACTTTGTGCTCAAAAAGTTGTCCACGTGGTTGTTGGTATACAGACCCTGCATGGTCTAAGACTCCAGAGTATATTGAAAAGTGTATGAGACACTTGGTTTTTGTTGTAATTTGTCTGGTTTAGTAGGTCAATCGCGCGTGATCGACAAATCAGAGTGTGAGTCAAAGTGAGTGAAATAATTTTTGACTGAGATCTGGCGAGTCCTGTGTGCACCAGGACAGACTCACTGATCGATTGAGAGTGAAATTTGGGGGTCAAATTTTGCTTGCCAATCAGGGAAACTGAGAAAGAAGGAGTAGCTGCTAGAGCGAAACGCCGTCAGTGAAAAATCCGTAAAGTTTCTGAAGCGATTGTGTTACCCTAACTAGTAAACGGACAAACTGGGTTTTGATTTTGTTTAGTGCTCGCAATAATTTTGCATTAGTTTTATGTGAATCTGAGTTTGGGATTACAAGCCGCAAGACTTTGTCAGCTGCAGAACGTGTGAGTGTGGCGTCATTGGAGCTGCGCTGGGATAGGTTGGTTAGTGATAAGGGTCGCACACAGATTGGCAGCCATCCATGAAGGGCAATTGGTTGAGAAGGTGGGTGAAGAGAATTTTCTGATTAAAAGTCACTTCCTGATTTGATTTTAAATAAAATAAAGGTCGTAAAAATGAAATTTTTCAAAGCTTTAAAGAGTGCTTTCAGAGAAGATACATACATTACATTGAGTATAGGGGATATTGCACCGGCAGAAGGTACACCAGCTTATATTGTAATCGAGGAGCAGGGTGTCGCGCCATGCCTTTGGCTGAAGCAGTGGTGCAAAGTGACAGAGAAGGATGGGAGCTTAGCGTTTCCCACCCACAGAACATTTAATATGAGAAGCTTAGAGAATCTGAGGAGGGTGCTGTATGATCTGAAACCCCCTCCGAGACCAGCACAATTTGAGGCAATAGCAATCTGGGAGTTAGTAGCCATACAGCAACAGAAATTTGAGAGGAGAATGAAAAAGGCAGAAAAGACACTAGCAGAGGCTAGATGGGACAGTGCTCAGAAATTGTGGAGAGCTGAGACTTTACAGGGAATTAAAATATTTCCAGCAATTACACAAGACAAGGAGGGAGAAGTAAGGAAAGCTACCAAACAAACAGGAGCCCTTCCGAGAGTAGGGAGAGGAGACCAAAGGAGTCTAGAGGATCATTGACATTTGAGGAAAAGTCAGATGATGATGAGTTTATTTTGCAGTTATTGAGAAATCGTCCCCCACCATATGCAGCACAAGAGAATGGCCGAGGACTAGTGTAAATCCTTTAGCATCAACCCAGGTTATCGTGACAGCGAGTCCAGTGCAGATTAATCCGAGCATGACAAAGAGCCCAATGCAGAGCAGTCTCAACGCACCTATTACTCCAGTAGCACAGAATCAGGTGCCACAGACAAACGTCCCGAGAATTTACCCTGTTGTACTCATAGTGGAAACTGTCACAAACCTAATAGTGTCAACAGGACAGGTTTCCCCAAAACCGATGTTGGTTCAGACAGAGCCAACTCCACTTTTTCTGCCTCAAGTGCAGTCACAAGCAGTGCCAACATACGCGCCGATAATAGGGACACAGTTAGACAGGTCCGTACTGATGAGCCTGAATATGGGAACTATGCACCCACAGAACTTGAGTGTTAGACCAAGCCCAGATGCTGTATCTGTTACCATTGGTCCAGTTGTACCTTTGTTCACAGAAGAGAAAAACAGCGCAAGTGGACAGGGAGTCATGAGTCAGAATTCAATGAGAGGAGGACTTAATGAGAATATCTGAGTAGTCTCCCTCCTGTAGGACAGACCTTTGACGGATCGAGATCATTGATAGACCTTAGCCTATTCGGAGTTCCTCCGGATACTGTCATAGGGTCGAATGTTATTCATAGTCTGAAATTAATGACACCACAGTCCCCGAATACAGTGGTGCAACAGGTGCCAAGTGCCCAGGCTAATAATATTTTGCTGAAAGGTTTGACTGCCCAACAATTGACTGATTGGTTAGACAAGCTGAATAACTCACAGAGTGCTCCTAGGGGAGTGGAGTACTTGAACTATACGAGACTAGGAATGGAAGCAGGTGAGCTCATTTAAGGAACAATGGGTGTGAACAGATTAGAGTCCTGCGCAGAAGCAGAGTTGAGATATCTGGGCCCAAAAATTACAAGGGAAGTGAGCAATGTGCATCAAAGGTTAGCAATCTTGGCAGAAAAGTATGGCATAGAAATAGAGAAAACAAAACATTTGAAAAGGAGTTACAGGTTAGATTTTGACGCAAAAGACTTTAAACACATGAGATCTGCAGGGATGAAGCCACACCTTAGGGAATTACTCCAAAGTGTCCAAACATGGGGAACCTTAGACAAATGGGAAGGCAGATGGGAAAAGAAAAGAGATAAAAGGAAAAGGGATTCTGCGGAGCTGGCTGCAAATGTGTAGCAGGTCAAGGGTCCAGTGAAAATGTTACCAATGAGAGAAATCCCAGGAGGGAATTTTGTTCATTTCCCTTGGAGCAGAAGTGACATTCTGACCTTCACAAATGATTATACCAGGTTGAGAGAGAAGCCAGTAGAATGGTACCAGCAGACAGAAAGGTTCGTGAAACTTGCGAAGTGCCTTTGGGAACACCTGAACACTCTATTAGAGATAGTTAGAGAGATCGGCCGATAGATAGGACAGCTCAGGAAGCAAAGGAGTTGATACATGAGTATTATGAGAGATTGTTGCAGGCATTTCAGCATTACAGTGGTACAGAAACGATCGAGCCGAAAGACATGATTCATTTTGTGTTCAGATTTGTGGAAGGATTGAGACCTGAAATTAGCCAGATGATTAAGAGTCATTTGATTTGCTGGCAAGCAAAACCGATTGATGAGGTGTTGCAGTATGCAAATTACTGGAGTGACGAAATTGACTTCAAGCAGAGAAAGTTGAAGGAAAAGGTGATGGTGATGCAGATTAAAGCGGCACAAACAGGGATGCAGGGAAAATTTCCAGAGCCGCAGGCAGCAGGGATATGTGTTGTTTCAAAATCAGATGAGAGGTAGAGGTAGAGGTCGCAGAGAATTGGTGATGGAAACCGTGGTCCGGATTTGAATACTGTAGTGGTTCGAACTGTTTATTGTGATAGAGCCATAGTTAGATGTTTTACAAATTTGTGTTGACTAAATTGCTTTGCATGAAGTCCAAGCATGCTATTCTAATCTGATGTTAGTTAGGGTTCTCACTGATGAAGTTCGCCACACGTTATAACAGTTGACGTATTTTCTTTGCTGAATCTAAATGTATGTAATATGGTTTGCGCAGTTATTCTTGTTATTGATTTGTACTGTGACTTTAGAATGTGTGGTAGCTCAAGCTTTAATTAGATTGCAATTCTTTTGCCGCTTTGGTCAGCCAGTAATATTTTTGTATGTTTATCATTTGATATTGAGATTAAGTTACATGACATTAGCATTGTTAGTATAGGGAAATAAACATTCTAACTTTTACATAAAGGTGTGGTTATTTATGGCCAAGAGGTCATGGTGTGTGGAAATTACTGGCCCTCATTGACTATTGATGTAATTGATTGTTGATGTTCTTGATCTGTATTGATACGGGATAAATGGAGGGAAAAACTCGAAGCACAGTCAATAGGTCCATCGGCCTATTTGCATCTCCCTTGTAAGTTTACTTAATAAGGTCTGACGCGCTAACAGAGTACAGATGTCAAATGCTGTTCCTATAGTTAAAAGCAGGATTTTCGATTTGTCTCGCTCTTCCAAATGAGAAAGTACATTTTATAAACCTGGAATCACAACACAAATATGAAGGAATCTGGTATCATTTTAAAGGCATATGCGCCTACAGTTGATAGATAGGTAGTCCCTTTTGGTAATTCTTTTGGTTATTTTATTTCCTTTCGCTCTACCTCTTCTCTTTCTCTATTGTTTGTGTTATATTTTATTCCCTGTACATAGATCTACTTACTTAGATATATCAATATGTAGATCAATATATAGAGAATATTTGGGTCTACACATAGGTTATATTTTGATGTGGTACAATATGCAGGTTCTTTCACTGTTCTTATGCTTATAGGACAAACCAGATGGAAGTTTATTGTAACTTGCTTCATTGTAAGTTATGTATATGCATTCATACATTAGGATTTACTTTGCAGCTTAATGAAATATTATTTAAAAAGTAATAAAAAAATCGCACATATATCAAACAATACAGTGAACTTGTTTCAAGGGTAAGAACGTCGAGAAAGAAGCATGTTGCATAGAAAATTGGGCTGTTAGGTAAATATATTTGTCACCTATCAGTATTTATTTACCTAGTTAAATATAAATAAATCAGTTGTTGCCCGAATCAACTGAGCTGCAGGATAGCCAGCCACTTGTAGTGCAATGCTATGCCCCGTCCCATTCTAAGTAAAGATTTGTTCACATCACCAGAGAAGCAGCCATTCTCTGTTTTGAAGTTGAGGATATAGTGTGATAAAAAAGTGGAAAACCTGGCTTCAATATCTTGATTTAGGTAGAGCAATTTGTATGGTCTGGGTTGACAGCGAAGCTGTCTTCAGACAGTTATGTGATCATCACTAGAGAAGGACTTTGACTGTGCCCACATGTTGGAAGCCATGAGTACATGTTTTGATTAGACAGAAAGGGGAATGCTTCCACCAAAAAATGTTTACCCCACACACAGCTGTGATAGTTTTGTTTATTTATCCAGCTGCCTGAGTTAGAACTTTCAGGGCACACACATGGCAGAGTAATGATAGTCTCTTAGATAATCAGATAATTTATGGTGTTCTTCTCTGGCAGCAGCACAGATGGGAGGAAAGCAATCATTAACCTACATGGATGTTTAGTCTAGCTTGACAGAGCAACCATCACCTGGCCTTTTAACCTTCAACAATAGTATTCTGCAGTTATTTTGCTCCTGCGCAAATCCAGTCCCATTCTACTTACTCCTATGCTTCACTTTACCATTCAACATTTATTTACAGCCAGACCTATTGGCATTGGCAAACCTTGTTACCTTTTATGCTACACTGCTGCAGATTTCTAATATTAAATTAGTTCTACTTTTTATGAGGATGATGGTGGATCAACAATAGAAAAAATAAACATGAAAGATAGAAGTGTGTCACAATAGGAGTAATAGTAAATCACTTACATCAGCAAAACAGCAAATTGTATTATGTTGGTATATGCATTTTAGATTTGCATCTTGTCATAATTGTTAAATACTGCAGATTAGAAAAAGTGTTTTATCTGTTAAATTTGTACCTCTGCAGCTAGACCCTGTGCAGTCAACAATGCTTCCAGTGTATTCCTTGAAGCCAGAAAAAGATTATGAATTCAGAGTAAGATGCCGGCCACTTTCTTCTGGCAACTATGGGGAATTCAGCGAAATTCTTTATGTACCTCTATCCCAAGTTTCTATAGTTCGCCCACATGAAGGTAAGGATTTTCTTATCATTTCTCACTCCATACTCTAGACCTTGTACAAATGGAACCCAGTGCCCCAATAATCAAGATTGTACCCCAATAATTGTCACACCCCAAAATTTCAAAACCTGACATCAGTTTGGCAAAGTAATATAGCAAGTCATAAACACCATTGGATAACTGAGATCTAGATCAGGGAAAAGTTACAGAGTTTTATTATAGAAATCTCAAATCAGTAAATGCCACGAAGGCTCAGATTGCAGAGTTATACAGAACAGTCAATAAATTATTCCAAGGCTCAAATGAGCAACAAAAGCAATAAAGCTGGGCAGCATCTCTGGTGGAAAAGGTAAAACCTCTAAGGAAAATCTAACTTTCAGATTCACAAGAAAAACCGACAGCATTCCTAGTAGAAAAGTAAAAGTCTCTGCCTCACCCCCAGAATAAGGCTTCTTATATATGTTTCCTGCATAGATCATTACCTAAAGGCACAGATTCAGCATGGCATGACTGAAAATAACCAACACTGAGTAAATCAGAGGTTGTAATGTCACAGTATTACTCCTAACACTATCCCATTTCTAAGTAGTTTTAGAGCAGCCTCAGCAACAAATCGTCATAGGAAGTTCAGCGAAAATGTGACATTTATAAACAATGGGCTATGCACCAGTACATGAGCACTAACCGAGCAGCAGAATTACAGTGGAAAAGACCTTGGGACGTTTGTAACTTCCAAATCTCAGGAAAGATCATTCACAATACATGCACATTTTGGAAAAAAACACTATGATATCATTCTGTTTCTTGTTTTGATAAGCCTATGGGGAGAGATGAAGTGCAAAGAGACCTGATGGGAGGGTGAATGCAGGAGCGAAGAATAAGAGCGGAACAGCATCCACTTAACCAATATGGCAATTTCATTGAAGCACGTTAATAAGCACACTAATAAACCATAATAATATAACTGCTTACATATTATTTCAATGTTTACGTATATAACTTCATAAAAATCATTATTACTCAATGTTACTTGCAGCGTGAAAAATATAAACCCTACAAAATAACTCCCATAACGTTCAGTTTCACAGCTAACAGTGTTTCCATTTCAAGTAATGTATCCCTTTCCCTCATTACAAGGTGCAGAAAATCGGAATATGTGATGTTTGCCCACACAAATTGTGCAATTTTAATAACTGGTCAAATTGTGCTGGTAAACACCAGCAGGCTATGCTATTACTGCCAGGTTTATTTATTTTTTTAATAAGTTTGGTGCCTCTTTTAACATATGTGAGGGAGTTAAATTGATGGCCTCAGTATACCAAATTTTAGTGTGCGTGTGTGCCTGTATCTATGTGAGATGTCAGTGAAGGAAAGGAAATCAATGTATGAAGCGCCTGAATACCCAGAGGCATCGTCACCAGCCAATCAGAGACTCACCTGAAAAAACACACCAATTACTAATTTAATAGCCACGCTTTTGCCATTTCCTGAAAAGAGAGTGGTCTTAAAATGAAAATGATTACAAATCACAAGGGAGAGAATTCCAGAGAATAACAGTCCGACGGATTCTAAGTATCATAAAGTGCTTCCTGGAAGCTGATCTAAGAGCACTTTGGGGTGTATTCGACTAACATTTTGGACTTAATTTAGTCAAGACCATTCTTGTATAGGGCTTTGTGCACTAGATAAAGAGATTTACACATGGCCTTTTTCCTCATCAATAGCTAATGCAGGTTAATTAAATCCTTAGAAATAGACTGATTTTAAGGTATCTCTAGTAATAGACTTGCTGCTGCATTCAGGACTGAAGCATGTTCAAGGTTATTTGATTCCCAAATAGAGGACATTGCAGTAGTCCAGGTGGGATAAGATTAATGTCGGCACCACAAGAGGTGAGCCTAAATGTTTATTCAGAAAGCTTTTTCCTAATCATCCTAAGAATGTGAGAACAAGTTGAGGTAACTGTGCTAATTTGCTTAGTGAACTACACATCTTATTTAAAGATTTTGAAGAGGGTAATGCAGCTTGTCTGGTTCAGATTCCCCCCTTCAGGCGATCTATGCCTTTATCATTGGATATTTATTTTGATAGTACAATGGATCAACAGCCGTTGGTTGGATCGAGTTGTGGACAAATGCAATGTTTTTGTCCCATACATCTGCTTGATGACTCCATTACCAGTATCCTGATTAATGTTTGCTTTGTCATTCCAATTGCCTGGCAGGGTGCTCTGTGGATTAATTCCATTTTCTGTTATGCTACAGGTCGTGTAGAAGATCCAGGTAGATTTGATAGATTAGGCGGAGGGTTGTCAGAGAGCACTACCCCTGGATCGGATAGAGGTGACACAGTCTTCTATTTCTCACAGCCTCCACCGGTAACCATAAGTAATGCGAGTATGAGGGCCAGTAGTAGAAACAGTGAAAGGGAAATCGATAAGGGAGAAAACACAGACAACAAAACTACCATTTTGGTTCATCATTTATTCTGGGCACTAACACCTGCAGGTCAAATTTGGAATGCAATAAGAAATACTTTAGTAACCTATCATGAACATGCTGCATCAGTTGGTAGCATTTAGAAAGGCATACATTAATTTTATCTCTGTGTAACCAGCTCTCTATGTCCTGAAATGAAATTTACTGTTCCTGAAACTGAACCATAGCATCAACACTTCTCCACTATTGATAGAATCATTACCTTAAGCTTCATAAATATGCACTATTTGATGAAGATAAGCTTAGTTTTTACATCATTCTTGTGTCATTTGAAGAGGAGTTAAAAAGATTATTCTGTGGTTTCTTTTGCTAGCAGTATATAAAGGGGGTCATTATGACCCCGGCTGTCGGTGATAATGTGGTGGCAGTCCCACCACAGACTGGCGGTACATACCGCCACATTATGACAATGGCAAGTTGGCTGAAGCCAACCCGCCAACGTACCACTCCGACCGCCATAAATCTCCAGTCTGGTGGCCACTATTGTACCCCCTCAGGCATTTTGACCCTGCCTACCGCTATGGTTTCAGTGGCATTTGTAACACCATGAAAACCATGGCGGTAGGCCCTATCAGTGACAGGAAATTCCTTCCCTGTCACTGATAGGAGGCCCCCTCCCTCCCAAACACTCCCCAGACCCCCCTTCCACTGCTCCATCCACGCCCCCCTTCCAATTCCCCATCCCCGCAGACACGCACCACGCAGTCCCACACTCACTCACACAGGTATAGGCACATGCATCCATTCATTCATGCACACATCCATACCACATTCACACTGACACGCATTCACATATCCATTGATACACGCATTCTCACACATGCATTCATGCATGCACACAACACTACACACTCATTCGCATTGACGCACAAACTCACACATTCATGCACACACATCCACACACACCCACAACATTCCCCACCCCCTCCCCTGTCGGGGGATGGGACACAGTGTTTCCACCGCCAGCAGCGCCAACCTGCAGAACACCAACAGGCCGTATTATTTTTCATCATATGGATGGCGGTGGTCTACTGGTGTGGCGATGCTGGTGGTAGCAGCGCCACCTTAACGCCGCCCGTCAGTATGGCCACAGCTGGATTTCCACCCTTCTTGTGGCAGAAATCCGGCTGTAGTCATTATTTGGCAGACAACTGTTAGCCGCAGCAACGGTCTTTTGGCGGCCGTCGCCATGGCGATGGGCAGCACTTACCACCATGGTCAAAATGAGGGCCAAAATCTTTTAGCAATGCTCAATATCAAATGTTCAGATGACTTGATTTTCCACAACATCTCTCTGTATTCACAAGCTGTCCTCCAGTAACCTCTCAAAGAAACGATTGTTCTTTGAAAAAGGAAATTCAGACTCTGAGTAGCAAGAAACTAGCTGCAGCAATATTGTAGCACAAGGGCTCCATGAAACTTGAGGAAAGCCATACATGGTGATCCATCTGAAAACATCAGAGTTCAAAGACATCCAGAAAATATCATTGGTTTCTGGGGCGCTGTCATGTAGTGCATTCTCCACATATTCAAAGCCTCACAACAGGCAGCACTGACACTCAGAGAACACCGCCAGCCTTTCTTTTCCTGAAACGGATTTAGTGTTAGTTGGTTTGAAGTATTGTTCTCCACACCTGCCAAATCATCAGTGGTAATCCTCTTTATATGGTTTGTCATAGGAGGCCCTTAGTAGGACTGAGGTGGAACATTATATACTGATTTCCTTCCTTGTAGGAGCTAATCATGGGTCTGTGTTGCTTCTTCTAGTATCTCTGCCCACTTTTGTTCTTTCTCACTCCCAAATAAAAAAAAACATTCTTTACATCTGGAGGTGTGATATGAGCAGAGAATCCTAAAACAACAAGGATTTATGTTCCCAGAAGTTAATAGAGAACACCAGGTTGTCTAGACGTACTGTAAAGTTGACATGGTAAGACTGCCATAGGGCACATTTCCCAACATAATGTTCTCACAGAATCATAAACTCTGACTGTCCTCCCATCAAGCAACTTGGAATTTGACTAAGAATCTATTATGTGGGTCCAGTTGGCAATTGTCCTGTCGTTTGGTGAGTGTTGGCTGGATGATTTCTTAGTAGGACTGTTTTTTCCTAACTGTTTGGTAGACTTTCATGTACAAATGTTTGGTAGTGCTTTCACCAGTCCTCTTATAGGAACATTCTGCTGTGGGGTGCCATTTTTGTGCCTTTGGAGAAAGCAGTATCACCAAAGAGACTTTTCTACTGGTCATGGCAGTGGCCTGTGGTCTGACAGAATTATGGTCACTGTGACCTCCCATCCCCTGCTCCAAGTTATTTTTGCAATAAACATTGGTCAAGTCCTAGCCTCATACATCTGTTAAAGAATGGGTTGTTAATTTCTTCTACAGTTGATAGCCTTCAGCAAGTCGTTTGCCTACTCCCATACTTGTTCTCAGGACTGAGTTTTACAAATCCTCAAACAAATAAAGTGAATTCAATTGTGAGCAATCTCTTAATGACTCCCAAAAGGTACATTCCCACCACTGCACATAAAAGATAGCAAACAGGTGGATGTTTGGAGCCAGGCTCCAGTTGGGGAAATTTCTTGAGATCACACTACTTAGCTACGCGGGGACATCAACCAATATGGAATGCTGCTGTACAACCAGTTAAGTATGGAATGGATCTGTCAAAAAATCAGTATGTCCTTATACCAGTCCTAAGGAGACACCAGCAAAGCAATAGAGGGGACCAAAATGCATTGACATTTACAGAAGGAAACCCACCCATTGTACTAAAAAGACCTTACAAAGCCATCTACTGGGTGTATCAAAATAAGGACAAATGTGAGAGGTTTCAGAACATGGAACCAAGAGAAGCAAAAGTAATGATCACTTTTGATATATGAACACAAGGACGCCACATGTAAAATACAAATTTTGTATAAATAGTATAAATTAATGTTAATGTTTGTAATTGAGAGCGACTTTGATAAATTCTTAGTGATTGGAAACATTGACCATGTTCTCTTCTTCTGTCCAATGTTTGTAAAACCCAGCAGCAGTTAGACCTCTGTCTTCCCTTGGTGTTCTGCAGTTTCTAACCAGCACTTCCATTATTTTTAACTGACACTTCACCGCCCGTTGTCTTTGGCCTGAGCAGATTTTTGCACATTATATATTTAACTAGAAGGATGAAAGGCAAAGAGTTTTAATTAGTTTTAGCACATGCTGGGACCTTTGAATTGATTTATGTTCGAAGAGTATTTGTATTATTTTTTGTCAGGTACATATTAGTTCATATTTTGACTGCTATTCCTGATATATTTAATTGTATGTTATTCGTGGCATTCGATTTGTTGCATTATTACTGATAGATTGTCTCATACTTGTGTTTGGGCACGGGGGGGGGCTTTATTTTTTATGACAGCAGCTTTATAGGTTCGATTACACCAGGTTTCTAAGCTCTACTGATAGACTTAGCGCAGTTGGAAGGGATAGCAGACCGTTGTCTAGGTTACTGTCACTAGTCTGTGCTTGATACAAATTCTCTACTGAGCTTCTTTTTCTTTCCTGTCCCCGCTATGCTATGATGCACACTGTTGATATTATGACAATGAATTGTGCAATATTGTGTATTATTTATGTACAGCTTTTAAAGGTTTTTAACCAAAATATCTTACTTTGAGAGAGATAGTATAAATTATATACATAGAAATTAAATTCACATAAAAAAAAACTTTGACAACAATAGAATGTGGTTGACGATTCTTTGTGTAAGAAAATATGATATACCTTATAAGGGGAATGATACTGTAGGGGTGATTGGAATTTTAAGTCCAAATGAATGCTTCTTCCCCCTAGGATGTTGTTGTAAACAATTGTGAATTTATCTCCCAGAGAATACTGTCCGTTGTAAATTGAAGTTCAGACAAGAAGCATTAAAAAAATCAATCAGTAATTTCTAAAGCGTGGCTAATCACCCTTGGGGTCTCGTTTAATATAACCATGGTACAGTGTTTTAACGAACTATATCTTGCCAGTCTGAATTTGTTTTTTGTTATTTTGTTTCAGAATCCAAGTTTCCTTGGCTGTTCTTTGTCATCTTTGGGACGTTTGGTGGTACTGTGGTACTACTGCTGGTATTATTCTCAAAACAAAAGAGGTATTATCAAAAGTTGTGTTTCAACGTTTACTTATGCTCCCAAGTAGGCAAAGCAGTGTCTGATACTGTATGTGTAAACTATGTTTGTAAACATTTTTTCGGTGACATTTTCCAGTATGGCCATAGGAATGGTAAAACTATAGAGAAACCTGGTCTCAATAAAATCGGAGTGTCTTTGAGATGTAAATATTTAAAGATACCACGTCAAACATCCCATTTCACATTGAAGTGCTGATCCCATCTAACAGTGATGCTACTGTTTCACTTCTGCATGAACGCGTGCAGAATGCACAAAACTCTTCGTATAAATATTTAATTTAATATTATGTCGTTTTTATTTTTATTGGACACATTCACCAAAGTCTTGCACCAGAAATTCAAATTGCTAATGGGGATAAATGGAGATGTTCTTTTACGAGAGTGGAAAGACTGTATGGTGGGGGGCAGCATAGATAGAAGGAGGGCGGGAGTTGGAATATTTGTGGATTAGCGATGAAAATGATAAGAAATGAGACTAGCACAAGGAAGATGAGGAGATAACAGATGAATGTAAGAGTACAAAGTCTATGAGTGGGTACCTATTTAAAGGAGGGGGGGGTGAAGAATTATTCATTGCATAACGAGATTGAAATAGAGACCACCAGAGAGAGAAGAGGTTAATGAAGACATAGAAGCCCCAGGAGAGAGACAAAAAAAAGAAGTCAGATTGTGGAATTGAAAATAAAGCAAGAGAGAAGAAGTGAAATGCGGCATTGAAAGATGACAGTAATCAAGAAGAGACGTGATAAGAGTCTTGATATCATAAAAAATGTATATGGTTTATAAAGTTGAAAATGACAGCTAGCTGCAGGGAAAGGAACATGAATAGAGAAGGGATGAGTCAAAAGATTATCCCTCAACTCTTGGCTAACAAGGATAGTGGAATAGAAGTTGCGTTGATGGGGGAAGCGGGGGAATAGAGACGAGTCAACAAACAAAGGAATGAGAGTGTTGTCTGGGTTAAGACGAAGGGTGTGAGATGACATCCAAGACTGTTCACCGATGGTAAACAGCTAGCGTTATTAAGTGAAGAATCATAGTAAGCAGAGCAGACGGGCCTTGTAAAAATGACAAAAAGTTCAAGAGAGGAGATAAGAGAAGCAAGAGGAGCATTGCAGGGGGAATTGTGTGGGCAGTTTGGTTAGTTCTGTATAGGATGGTTAGGCAGTTGAACCAAAATAAACTTACTTGGTAATGTGGTCGCTCAGTGTGTGCTGTGATGTAGCATTAACACTCAGGGAAGCAGAATCTACGGCTAGGAGGAACTGCTCCAGCAGTCCCACCTCAAAGACATCCCTTCAAATTTCCTTGCATATGAAGGGCTTTAGAAAATGGATGGATAGACATTCAGTGCATGAACTGTTCTGACATGTTCAGACTTAGTCATCCGGACATGCTGTTAATGAGGGTACTGATGCACCCAAAACAACGGCTCACTCACCGCCGACCTCAGAGCTCTACCAGGAGTCAGCAAAGTGACCAAGTAACCCCTTCACCAAACTCTAAATTAGGCCCATAATCTGATTTTTGCTTATTTTAATTCACAGTCTAAATGTCCTTAGCAAAATACAGGGCTTTAATCTATTTTTTAGACACTAATTTGAAATTCGCCTGAGATGTAGAAGATCTCCATAAAGATTCTAGCTGTAAAGTACCAAGTGCCTTATATTAATTAACTAACCCTAGCAAGTGTGAAAAATGTCATCCAGAGAATGCTGGGCACGAAAATGCTCTATGGGTGTACACCCTAGCGTGGCGCATTGCGAAACAACAAGTCAGAAACTGAGTCATCAGTTAAATTTGATGTTTAAAAAACGTGCCTAAATACATTACATTGTGTTCGGTCTAGCCATGGATCTAATTTTTTTATGAAGGCTCCCAAACCAATGTCAATGGATGGAAGCCACTTTACATTTATAACTATTAAGATATTTTAATGGTTAATGTATAGAGATTAAAGATTCTTGTGAAGACTCCCAATGTCAAAGAAGCAGCTTTAATTTTTAATGATTCAAAAGTGTTCGATCATTGATCGCAGTGTTCAGAACATACTTCTAGGTAATCACCATTCGTATGTCTCTCAATCTATATTTCACCAATGTACCATTTCTTAACTTTGCACTATTTGTTACTTTGCATTATGTTAATTTGTTAACATTATTATAGCTCTTCAATGCTGCCAATGACTTCTCCAACCCTGTTACTGTATAGTCCAAAATAATGGTGTTATCTGCTTATTGCAAAAATTGCCCAGCCTGAGTGCACGCCTACTTCCCACTGCAGTGGCCATGGGTAAATTGGCAGCATATAAAACACAGCAGGACAAGCACAGAGCTTGTTTGAGTGTTCTGTTTGTTGTGATCTTCTTTAAAATATGACCATTCTCGGACAATTATACCTACAACCGTGTTATCCAATACAATTACTGTATAGACCTCAATAGTGGGATAGGGAACCCCCACCTAATTAACATCAGCTATAACATAGCTCGATTCACTCCATCTAAGCCATACAGTAGTCCATAAAGCAAACACACATATTGTTTTTTTAATTCTCATTAACTCATAAATCAATATTGATAAAGCAACCACATTATTAGTCATATTATTGTCATCTTTGAAGCTAGTTTGCATCGCTCGGATTACATTTTTTGTGTGAGCTCAGGTCTCTAGTTCATTACTTGGCCTCAGCAAAAAGCAAAGAAATCATCATATAATGTAATATTTGACATGGATCACCTTTTGTAATATATTGGATGTAGGGTGGAGCCTTGTCATCAGAGTGGAATAACTTGGGTCTTGAAAAATCACAGCAAGGAGTAATCAGAGTTTAGAACGAAAAATCAAGGTAAGACTTAAAAGGCTTGTTTGTCAGACAATTAACTCCAGGGGCCTCATCTAATCTTGATGACTTAATAATGCTGAAGATTTTACTAACTTGAAGACCGGCAGCATAAGTAATTCACCATTCACCCGTCTTGCCCATATATAATGATTCAATGTATGCACCCAACAGTGCTCATCGATAAAATTACCCAACGCGGTTTCTATTTGAGAATCCAAACTGTTAATAAACCACCAAAACTTGGGCAGCCAGATCTACAAATGTCCCCTCTTTTTAGCCACCCACCCATATGAGCCCTCCTTCTTTCCCAAGCCTCTTGCTTAAAATGTTTCTTTAGGGCATTAACCTCTTCCGATCATGAAAGATCATGAAAGATCGAACTCTCAAGTTCAAATGTTCTTCTAGTCTCTTAATTGTGTATCATACCAATCAGTCTTGATTGCACTGTTGGGGGAATAAATATATTCTGTTGAAACAAGGAGCGATGCCCAGATTTAAGCATAGATTTGGTTATTTCTTCCTATTCAGCATTGTATTCATTTGGTGTCCCGCCCTTTCTAGAACAATTCTTGATCATAGCAAGACACCCATCTGTCTCCATCCATTAAATCAGACCAAGAGGTGCGTTTTAACTGCTGACAGTAATTGGCTTTCTGCAGAGGTGCTTAAAAGTGGGCTGTGGCCCAGGGCCCCTTCTTTCAGCGTCTCCCTGATTGATCATCTTGGTTCTCCACTCAGTCCTGCCCTGATGACCTTAAATGATTCTTAAACATAGATTGTCCTAAATACTATTTTGCTTTAATCCAGTATAGATGATGAATGGGAGCCTATTTCAGACTTTTGCACAGAACTGTTGTGTTTAGGTTTTTCAGCACCATGCAACAACCATAAAAAAGCTTATTTTCTATCAAGCCAGGACCTCACATTTGAGAAATGACAGTAGGTCGCAGTGATTATTTACAATAATAATCATGAGTTGCTCCTATATTGCAATACTGAAAACACGTACCAGTATCCTTGAAAATTAATTGGAAACACATTTAGAATTTGGACCAGTGTGTCTGTGCAGTGTCTGTGACCTGGCCAAAGGCAGCATGAAAAAGTTGACAAGTGTGTAGCTCTCTACCTTAAACGCACTCTCAATTTTTGACATGATTTCAAATGAGATAAAGGGGGGTCATTACGAGTTTGGCAGATTGAAAAGGCCGTCTGCCAAACTCCCGTGGTCAGGTTACCGCCAGTGCGGTCTCCTTCCCGCGGGCCCCATTAAGAATTTCCCGCTGGGTCAGCAGGCGGAAGCAGAGTTTCTGCCTGCCGGCCCAGAGGGAAACAGCCTACAACATTGACGCTGGGTCATAATTGGGCTGGCGGCAATGCTGTACTGCGTATGGTGCGCCCGTACCCATCTCAATCGACGGGGCTGGCCAGGGGGGCTCCTGAGGCACCCTGTACCCCGTCTCCACCAGCCTTCACATGGCGGGGCTACTGCCATGTAATCCCCAGCTGCCCTGGTGGATTAGGACTGCCAGCACCGCCAGACCAACTAAAAGTTGTGATCTGGTGGTGATGGTGGTCGACAGTGGTGCAACTGCCACAGTCGTAATGTGGATGCCGGCCCGCCACATTGGCGTCGGGCCAACCGCCACCACGACCCTGGCGGTCTCAAGATCACCAGGGTCGTAATGATGCCCAAAGCATCTAAATTGTTCTTCTGAAACAATGGTGCAATGAAGTACCACATTGCAAACTTCCTGGAGCTAACCAGTGAGAAATCTACAGTATAGTGAATGCAAATTGATGGAACATAAGAAACCTAATAGGTGTAGCACTTGACCCTTACAGCTTAGTTACCAGTGGAATTCCCCAAGTAAAATAGACATACACAAAGTAAATCTCATCCATCAAACTGTATGTTAAATTAAAGTTAACATTGCCCATGTCGGCCCCAAGAGCATATTAGGAGAAAAGATCAATTTCCAGGCATTGTTTTGTATACATTTTGTTGCAGGATGTAAGTATACATTCAACAGAAGAAGTGAGATAAAACCTTTCCATAGTCCTATCCACTTTAGTTTAAGCATCTAAATATAGTCAATTCCCAAATCAATGGCGTTAATCAACAGTGTATGAAACACAGATGCATAGGATTCCTTCGCTCTTCCCCTACGTTACTGGCACTGCAGTAAGTACAAGACCCTAAGAACAGCAGCAGATTGCAAGACCAAGCTTCTTCTACACAAATTATATTATTATGAAACAAAACGTTATGTGCATCTTCATCCCCAAGGAGTCTTCTAGAACCACCACATTCTGTGAAAACAAAGGGTTTTAATGTTAGTTTCAAACGTATTAATGTATGATTCTTCAATGCTCCCTTTGACTTGCGTCATCTAACTTCAGCGTTGAGATCAACTATCTCCAATTTTCTGCATCACCAGAATCATTAGTGACAATATCCTGAAAAAAATCTCTGCCAGACTTCGAGCTACATTTTATTAGCAATGGATTATTCATGGATTTGAAAAGCATAACACATTGCAAGTCTTTTAGTACTGACTTACAGTTACGTATAAGTAGGATTACTGGTTCTACGGTATTTATTTTTTCGATCTGTTTGTGTCCATATTTATTCTTTGCTCATTCTTTCTGTATTTATCCATTTTTAGTTTGTGTCTACAATATAAATGAAGCTGCAATAGATATTTTCCCGCATTTAACTAACTGATAAATGTTAGAGCCTCATTTGAATGTCCAAAGGTTTCAGCAGTATATGATGCAATCGCATTATCTGAAAACACTTGCATTTTTCAATAGCATAAATGACTGTAGATCTGCACTTAATTTAGCTTAATTAGGAAACCTATTGTCCTTTTTCATCTCCCATACTCAGTCTATACACCTACAAACCTGGCATTCATGATTGACAGTAGAAAAAAATCATCCATAGAAGGCCTATTTTCCAGATTTTTCTGAATTTAAAAATAAATACAGACAGAAAAATGAATAGTTTTCTGTCTGTATTTATCGGTAAAAATCACTAAAAACAGAAAACTGGGAGCTTCACGTATACTATTAGTTCTAGTATCTTGAACTTGGCTCTGGATACCTCACCAAGGGCCCGACGTAGCAAAGTAAAATATTGCGAGTTGCAAATTGCGAGTCATAGCGACTCGCAATTTGCAACTCGCAAAATTTTATGCAGAAAGGTATCTCAGACACCTTCTGCGCCTCGCTATGGGGTCGCAAAGACCCACCTCATGAATATTAATGAGGTGGGTCCCATTTTGCGACCCCATAGCGAGTCCATGCACTCACAGGGATGGTGGCCTGCTGGAGACAGCAGACCTCCATGTCTGTGACTGCTTTTTTAATAAAGCAGTTTTTTTTCTTCTTTTTGCAGCCCGTTTTCCTGGAAGGAAAACGAGTTGCAAAAAGAAAAACTTCTGAAAACATTTGGTTTCGGTTTTTTTCAGAGTAGGCAGTGCTCTGAAAAAACATTTGTTTTGGCATTCACAAAGGGGAAGGGGTCCCATGGGGACCCCTTCCCCTTTGTGAATGAGTTACCACCCACTTCAAGTGGGTGGTAACTGCGAGTTGGTTTGCGACCGCATTCGCGGTCACAAAGCAACTCAGCATGGCGATGGGGTCTTAAATAGGAAGGGAACACCCCTTCCTATTTGCACGACATTTGGGGATGAGCATCACGTTAGGCTGTTTGCTTGGCGCAAACTGCGTTTTTCGCAGTTTGCGACATGCAAACAGCTACCTACATCTGGCCCTAAGTTCAGTCCATAAATATCAAAGCAGTCAATGGTGCATGGAACAGCTCCCCTACCACTACATGTCTATCCCTAACACGCAGTTTCAGGAAGCACACTGCTCATGTTCCTCCATCTTTAAGGAAGATATTCATTCACCTTGGTAAAATGGTACCTCTACTAGGAAAATAGGAAGGTATTCCCAGTACATCCCCACATTATTATAAGTTATACAAGACAGCTTTCATCCTATTTCCACCACCCAAAAGCTTGGGAACGCTGTAAAGTGTGATTTAAAGCAGAATTCTTTTTAACATATACTAAATTGTTTTCATAAGCACAAACACATTTCTCATGAATGTTAATGATCCTCACAGAATGCTCTGAGCAGTGATCCTAGCAGTTTGCTTTGTGTTGATTCAGACACTGTAAATGCATGTCTCGTGAGGGTTTTGAAAATATCTGTCTATAAAAACATAAATTGCAAAACTGGTAGTCAGTCTTTAGCCCGCATCAAGACGGCCTCTCCCTGTATTAAAACCTTGCTGTTTAAGTGGCAGGTTTATGAAAAGTGGCGCTGCACTTAGTATAGCGCCACTTTTCTAGGACACCTTAGCACCCCCTAACGCCAGATGGCACACCATGATGGTAGTTAGGGAACTAACGTCATCATTTTTTATGCTAGTTCGGCCCTTTGCACTATTAGAGTCAACAATGTTGACACTAATCCTGCAAAGCCCACAGAGGCCCATTGTAAACAATGGTGTGGCTTCTTTTAACTTTAACACCTGCTCTGAGAAGGCATTAAAAGTGCCGAAAACAATAACACAAAGAAATTTCTTTATGCCATTTTTTCGGCCCCCCTAATGGGGTAACACCCCCTTTGCACATATTATGCCTGGGACAGGCATAATGTAGTGCCAAGGGTTACAAAGGGGCGCAATGCATGCATTGCTTCACTTTGTAAATTTGGTGTGACAATTTTGGCCTCGTTGGGCCACATTAGCGTAAAACTGATGCTAATGTGGCGCAAGGTGGTGCTAGGAGCTCTTAAATCTGCCCCTAAGTGTTTCTACAGTTTTGGGGCATATGGCAGGGAACCGTGCTGTTTTCTTTGTGCTGATGCCAAGCATGGAAATTCATGTGGCAATGATGGTTTTAAAAATAAATTGTAAAACGGGTAGTCATTCACTATCCCTACCTCAAGACAACTGGAGAGAGGACGCATTTCCTGCATTAAAATCTTCCTGATTAGGTGGTTCTACAGTTTGGTGACACATTGCATAAACTGCCTAGGTAGCTTGTGGTAATTTACACTTTGGAGTTTATTGGCACCATATTGCTTGTCAGTAAGTCTGTGCCTCTCATTTTTGCTGGTGTCAGTACTGCCTTGCACCAGCACAATCAAAATTTGTATTTTGTCTACAAGTATTTTTGCTGCTGACCAATAAATGGCACACCTTGACAGTTTTGCTGATTTATCACATGTGCAAGAAAATTAATACAGGTAAGGTTGTAGTTTTTATGAACAAAAGTAGCATTTTGTAAAGGGAGAAAACAAGCCACAAGGAAATATTTCCTTAATAATATCCATTATTCATTATAATTGATTATTATTATAATATTAATAAGGGACATGAGAAAACATGAAGACATTGTACAGTCCTAAAAAAGCTATTTCAACACATGGCTGTCAATTTTATCTGTGACATTTGTGCCCCACGTGACAACTCCCTGCCTCTTGTCATCAGCACTAGCCCTCCCTCTCCCTCAAATTCTTGCTAAATCTGCCAATGTTCAGGTCCAGTCCATGAAGGAGGCAATAGAACTCACTCCCTTCCCTATTTCACTCAGTGACAAAGACCTCACACTAATCAGCATTGAATACTTCTATGTCTGATGAGGGTTGATATGCCACTATTGAAATGTGCATATGCTATTTAATATTGAATTATGTAATAATGAGCATTCTTAGCATTCTGATTATATTTTGAATTGTATTTTGTACTTGTAGCATTACCTAGACCAAACAAATTGAACCACACATCTGAAAGCATAGGCTATGTAAACAATTTATCAACAGGACATTTTAACTATGTTAGTATAGTTGTGATGAGGGTTGCCAAGATGCACCTTCGATGAGTATAGAGTGGGGATTCCATACACGCTGACATTCTTATGTACTGAATGGAACTGAAGGCTCTAGTTTCCACAGTTGCCTGCTATCTTGTCTACCATATTCACAGTATATACATACTTATAGACTGTAAGTAGGGCAGATGGGCCCTAGTGCTTAAACTATGGAAGGACGACAGAAGGGAATATAGCAGTGCTTTGAATAGGATTTTTAAAGAGAGTCTTTGCAAATTGCAAAATTGGTCAATGTCAGGATGCACTGACCTTGTGGGCAGAACCAATGAGAGTGATGCTCTCTTCCCTCTCTCCCCACCTCTGCCAATGACCACATACACAGGGATATGAAGGCCAGTGGCAGAAAACAAGTGAATTCGATCACAGAGACACCAGGCTTAGCCACTCTGACTTGTCACGTCTGCTGGTCAATGAGGTATGGAGGTTTTAGTGGGTATCTAAAGAGTTATCTTTATCAAATTACCTTGAAAATTCTGCCCTTACCCGTAATAGTCGATGGCTATAAATTAACAATATCTCTGTGTAGCCAACTCTCTGTAGTTTGATTTGGTACTTTTAATTCTAGAAACTAAGACATACAAAGAAAGAGTACCTTATTTATATATTCAGTGCCACTTCTTCCTATGAATAGAATAACTACATTAAGCTTCCTTTTTATGCACACTCTGTGGAAGATGAGTTATGTTTTTTACGTGACTATTCTAGCACTGCAAGGCAATTAACAAACATTAATATTCTGCTATTCATTATCCAAGAATTTCATGTAACCATTTATACATATTGTTAGACCTGAAAGCCTTAGGGTGGTCACCCTCAACTTTTTGCCTACCTCCCTCCACTTTTTGACACTGTTTTTGCTGGTTTTAGGTCTGCACACTTTACCACTGCTAACAAGTGCTAAAGTGCATATGCCCTCTCCTTTTAAACATGGTGACATTGGCTCATACCCAATTGGCTTATTTAATTTACTTATAAGACCCTAGTAAAGTGTACTACACGTGCCCATGGCCTGTAGATTAAATGCTACTAGTGGGCCTTAAGCAATGATTGTGCCACCCACACAAGAAGCTCCTTAACCATGTCTCAGGCCTGCTATTGCGAGGCCTGTGTGTGCAGTTTCACTGACAATTCGACTTGGCATTTAAAAGGACTTGCCAAGCCTTAAGCTCCCCTTTCTCTACATATAAGTCACCCCTAGGGTAGGCCCTAGGTAACCCATAGAGCAGGGTGCTATGTAAGTAAAAGGCAGGTCATATACCGGTGTAGTTTATATGCCCTGGTAGTGTAAAACTGCTAAATTCGTTTTTCACTGCTATGAGGCCTGCTCCTTTCATAGACTAACATGAGGGCTACCCTCATATACTGAGTGGTATTGGGTGGTAGATTCTGACCTGAAAGGAGTAACAGGGTCCTACTTAGTATGGCCAGAATGGTAATACAAAATCCTGCCGACCGTTGAGGTTGGATTTAATATTGCTATTTTAGAAATGCCACTCTTAGAAAGTGAGCATTTCTCGGCACTTAAATCCTTCTGTGACTTATAATCCACGTCTGTCTGAGTTAGTTGACAGCTCCCTTGTGCATTTCATTCAGACAACCCCCAAACACAGGATGCTCAGTCACTCCTGCACACATCTGCATACCGAATGGGTCTTCCTGGGCTGTGAGGGTGGAGGGCCTGACACTTACATGTTAAAGGAAAGTGGCCTGCCCTCACACAATGGACTTCCAAACCCCCTTCTGGGACCCTGGCAGACAGGATGGAACTGAAAGTGGAACATGTGCACTTCTAAGTCACTCTTGGATGTCTCCCCCACTTCAAAGGCACATTTGGGTATTTAAGCCGGGTCTCCGACCCTACCAACTGAGACACTTCTTGACAAGATTCCTTCTGAGAAAGGAACTCTGAACCAGAACCTGCAGCCTGCTAAGAGAAGCCGCCTGGCTGCCCAAAGGACTCACCTGTCTACAAAGGACTGCTGCCTTGCTGTGGCCCTGCTGCCTTGCTGCCTTCTGGTTCTGCTGAGATGTGCTCTCCAAGGGCTTGGATTGAGCTTTTCTCTTTTTTTCTGAAGTCTCAGGGCCAAAAAGACTTCACCTCCACAAAGAACTCCTTGTGCGACGAAAATCGGCGCAAAGCCTGTCGGAATCAACGCACAGCCTGCACCGTGGTGAGAAAATGATGCGACGCTAAACCGGAATGACGCCTGGCTCCTGAGTGGAGATCGACACAGCGCCAGCATTGTGACCAGAACTTAGACGCGTGGCCCACTGGATCTACGCATTGCTGAGCCGGAACAACGCAGCCTGACGTGCGACAGATATTTCCCCACATCGCCCACCGGATCGATGCAGCTCCTGTGACTTCGTCCTGCACCCCAGGATTTCTCTGCATTGTCCCCATGGCGTCAAAATACCCCGCCACCCAAAGAGGATCCAAGCCTGCTGGCCAGAAATCAACACAAAGCCCCTGCTGTGTGGAAAAGCACTGACACGTCGTTCGTGTGCACCCGTAGAAACCGACACACACCTCCCCGTTATCCACGCATCTCCTCCTCTGCAGCCCCTTGCGGATAATTTAGACGCAAATCAGGTACTTTGTGCCTACAAGAGACACTTATTGCTTTTTAAGAACTAAAACTTCTATTTATCATTACAAAGTAATATTTCAACTTGTACTTATTGCATCTTGATCGTTTTTGACCTTATTTCAATCAGATAAATATTCTATATTTTCCTAAACCTGTGTAGGTATTTTTGTGGTATTTATAGTGGATTATTGCATGATTTATTGCACAAATACTTTACACATTGTCTTCTGAGTTAAGCCTGACTGCTCAGTGCCAAGCTACCAGAGGGTGGGCATAGGATAATTTGGATTGCATGTGACTTACCCTGACTAGGGAGAGGGTCCTTTATTAGACAGGGGGTAACCTGACTGCCAACCAAAGACCCCATTTCTAACACATATTTATTCTCAGCTTGAGCAAAGAGTGATGGCTTAAGAATCATTCCTGTTGCAACAGTGGATAGCAAAAAGCAATACACCCACAGTCTTAGATGAGTTCATATAATATGTTCAAATAATTTTGAAGTTTATTCCCGCCACACAGTACAGCATTCAAAACTAGTTCTCTGTCTTCCTAATACCCTTCAATACAATCCAAAGGAAGCAACTGACCTTTAAAATAGTAAATACATGTTCCATGGTCGTGTTGGGCAGTATCACGGTTGCCTAGCAAAGAAGCTGTGCCTCCCGAGAGAATATATTCGCAATTAGCCAATATGGCAGCTGCTTCTCCAAACTGTATGAGAGTTCATGGTCAGCTGGGAATTGTAATTCGTTGCTGGAGCTCTTTAAATTGTGTACATAAAGTCCAGTACAGGTAGCAGAAATGCTCCACTTAGCACTTGTGAGTTTGTATTATTGTTTGCCAGATTCTAAGAAGTAAGATATACCTCCATAGTGAACTTCTATTAAGGCATGAAATAAATTGATATTTTTGTTACCCCAGTCAATGTAAAATGTTCCAGTAGTATATCATTAGAGAAAAGCATAGTGTTTTCATTAAAGTGTGTTAAAAGATGTTAAACTAAATTAGCCCTTTTTTGGTGCAGAACACCTTAAGTAGATACAGCAGCTAGAGAAATGTATACTGGAATGTTGCTATTAATTTGCTGCTTTCATGTATTACCCATGCTTTCATGAGCTGCTTCAAAGCACTTGTGTGAATGAGGGCAGAGTTACAGGATGTTGGGGCAAATAGTGTAGCATATTCAAAGATCATACATTCTTGGAAGGACAGCTGCTTCAGGTACTGTAATCTTTGGAGAGGCCCAGAGGCCTTTTTGAAATGATGAGGTTTCAGGGCTTTCAATAATTTAAACGTAAGTTTCAAGATGAAGGGGTAGAGGGAAAGAGAAAGCAAAGAAGACTACATATAATTAACATTGACCTGTTTGTGTGTAAAATGTAGACTCTTTGGGTGGGCAGGTAGAAAATGAGGGGACTTTTAGCCGTGGCTGGATGAAGTAGAGGAGACCATTGTTGTAGACTTGGAGTATGCTAGCGACTTAAAAATGGTGTGCTTTTGCTATTTTGGATTATACATTTCCTAGGTCAAGAGTTGCAAGTCGGTGCAGATTATGTTGATGTGGATTTTCAGGGTATCAGTTTTCTATATAGACCTTTTGTTTTTTGGGCTTTCAGTCCTATTATTGGGCTTGACATGTAAGGAGCCACATTGCTTAAAATGTGGTGACTGGCTATATGATCTGGGCGTCAATCCTCCTTTTTGATTTTGGATCCTAGTATCTTAAACATGGTGCTGGAGATTATTGATTCACATTGGATGGTTACAAGATTTTTAATGAGGGGGAGGTCACTTTTAGATGTAGCATTGAACACCAGTTGTTGTTCAGTAGTTTTGCTTGTTGGTAACCTACACATCGAATTTATATTTAATTGTAGTAAAAGAGGCTCTAGTCTCTGTTGGTGTGCTAGAGAGTTGGCTGTACATTTTAAAGTGTACAGTTATTATGGGAGATTATTTTAAGAGATAACAAAGTGGTTTGAATAAACCACTAAGATAGATGAATAGGAAGAACAGAAATAAAAGTGAACATTCATGTTAAAATCTAGAATTTGAAGGATGCATGCCTTTTCTTTATCAACTCCTCCAAAGGTATCTTTCTGAGTTTTCTGTAGGTCTTCTTCAGACCTCGCTCAAGGGCTGAGCCAGAGTTTTACTGGCAACAGGATGTCAATCTTAAGGTTCAGTGAGTTAAAAAAAATGGTGTTTTTAATTACTGCGGGTATGGTTGTAAGTTTGATATGGGTCTGTAATTTCTGGTGATGGCCATGCCAATAACAGTATTCTTGAGAAGGGGCACTTGCAAATCTGTGCAAGGCTGTGAGTTGTGTAACTGTTGTGGCAATGCTGTCACGCCACTTCCTGAAGATTTTAAAAAGTATGGTATAGCAGGGCAGTCCTATTGAACTCAAAGAATGTCTTTACTGGTAGTTAGAATGACTATGAGTTAAAATATAAGGAATTAATGCATAGCCCCTTCCTTGGCTCAAAACCTTGGGTATGAATACATTGTTAACCAAGAGCAAGAGAACATTTGCATCAACTCCAAAATAATTTTGATCAAGAATCAAAAGCTGAAAAATATTTGATGTAGTTTACCTACAAGACCGGGACCTCTTTAACTAACAAGTGTCTTTTTATGCATGCCAGAGTTAGAAGAATACCGCAAATGTGCGCCTTTTTGTTTAACATAACTTAGTGGAAACATATATGTTTTCACCTGTCCAGTTATCTCCGGCGATCCTACAATAGGGATGCAAAAATCTTAGTGTATCTGGAATGTTTTGTATATTTGGGTTAAATCACTCCCTTTCATGAGTGGACCATATTCGTATACAAAATAAATATTGTCAAATAATGAGGCCAATATATCTGACTGAAAGGAATGTTGGATTAAACAGTCCACCCAATTTAAACGCCAGGAAAGTTTGTGAAAATTTTATCAAATTCATTACCCTATGGAATCTTAAAGATCTTTCTATAGCAACTCTGTAATTCCAAATTATTGTTGCTCTGATCAATATTCCTCCATGGAGAACTGTGTACACTTTTTCACTATTGGCCATTTCCAAGTGTAGATTTACACCTATGTGCAGACTTACATGTCCACTGTCCTCCCTTTAATCCCCCTGACATATGGAGATATATTAGACAGAATGTACAAGTGTAAGGGTATTAGTAGTTTTCACAGGTAGGTGGAGATCTCCCTATGGTAAAGTATGGGAAAAAATAACCAAGTTGATTCATTGTTAAGTAAATAATTCAAATAATTAAATGAGAAATCAAAATGTTTATTATTTAAAATAATTATTATTAACCTGCAACTAATAAAATAAACTGATCAAATTAAGTAAATAAAAATACATAAAACATATTTATATTCATTTTATTGATAACAATTATTTTTAATCCCAATAAAAGAAACATACCCTTACAGGAATTTAAATATTTAATTAGGTTTAATTGAAAAAATGTATTAATTTAAACTAATTTTAAACTTTGTTAAAAGTTTAATATGTAAAATCCTATATTTTCAATTATAAAATATTTGATTTTTTATTTAATCTAACCCTTTTATACCAAAACAGTTTTATATATATTTAATTTAGCAGCCAAGAGCCTCATTATGAGTGGATTGTTAAATTCTGTCATGTGCGTAAACACTTGTTAATGTACAGGGCAGAAGTACGAGTTTGGTCTTATTTAAGGCATCCAACATTTATCGGATATGATAAATAACCCAGCATTCTTTAAATTTCGGCAGGTCAAACCTGTCGAAATTTAACAGGGGAAAACATATGGGGCCAGATGTATCAAAGGTTTTTACCCATTCTATGTCCATGGGAAAATGTGTTCATACATGTGGCCCATGGTATCTACTGTATCATGCGTAGTTTGATGCGTTAAACACCAAAATCTGCATTTTATACCCCATAAACCCATAATAGGTATTATTTATTGCACCTGATAAACAAAGTACCCCATGGCATCGTTATTTATCAGGGCAATAAATAATTCCTCAACCTGCAATCAGAGCCAAAATAGTTTTCTTTTTTTTCAGAGTGAATTGCAGTACCTGTGAATGGTCGCTTGTGATGCTAGACTTATTCAAAGCCTTTGCTACTGATTTGTGATGTTTGAACTGTAGTAACTTTAGTTGTATAGGTAGTGAATAGCAATCGCCATACCTTTTGTAGGTGAGTGTTCATATTAGCATGTCCCTCCTTTACCACTCCCAAAACACCTGCCCTTTAACAGTTAGTATTCACCATTTTTCTGGATGGTCAAATCAGCAGATTGCATCTCAGGGCTTCCCATTCATAGCAAATTCAGCTGATTATCTTAAACACACCTGGTCGCCTACTTTTTAAAAGTCTTATCTGCTCCACAAACTCGAATCAATCCCAGACGCTCATATGGACTCCTGACTATCTCTGAGTAGCTACAGAAATTCTCCGTGTCTCTCTTTCAAGCGCTGGTTGCTATTCAAGCCATTTTACAGAGCTCCTTCCTATCAGTTGCTTACGGTGACCAGACGTCCCGGATTTCCCCGGTCAGTCCCGGTTTTTAGAGGACTTTCCCGTGCCCAACGCTTATTTTAATTTTAAACAAATGTCACGTTTTTGGGGACAAGGGTCAGATTATCTAGGGAAGCATAAATTCAAGGTATGCTCTCCTTTAACAGACCCCTACAAAGTATGCAATCATTAAAGTAAACTATCTGGTACTGTCAGGCAACACAGTCCCCTGTCTGCTCCCAGCAGAGAGGAGTGGGGAGCAGAGAGAGGAGGGTGGGGGCGGATTGGAGGTGTAGGGTGGGAGGTCAAGCCATAGCTAATTTTGTATATGTAGTCTTGTAAATGTGTGTGTGTATGTATATATATATATATATATATATATATACATATATATATATATATATATATATATATATATATATATATATATATATATATATATACATATATAGATATATAAAAACACACATGTATAGGCACACATTCACAAAGCCACGCAAAAAACGGGACTTGCCAGATAGTCCTTCTTTTATGTCCGACCTGTCCCGGTTTTTGCTCCTCAAAATCTGGTCACCCTACTATTACTAAACACTGGAGGGCTCTCTCTATTGATACAGGCACTCGTAATCGATCCAGAACACAGAAATATATACTTACTATTGATATTCATTTTTACAGAAGTAGCTACAAAACGTGTTATTGATGGGCACCAAGTCGTCACAAAGCTGATGTAATCATGCCATCTATTGGTACAGTGTGGTACAGACACATTGCACTGAGCAAAAGGTTGACAATCGTCTTAGTAATGTAATGCTAACACAGCATTTCAATTGATACGCGAATAACTTCATTTATTTGACAGTGCTTTACTGGGAACCATTCTAGTGGGTGGTGGTTTCAGAATATTCGGAGAGGCGTTATCCTATGATCCTATACGTTTTTGTCCACAGGTACAGGAAACTGGCGTTGCTTGCTACACCATATTTGCAACCATGCCAGAGCACGTATTATTTTGTTAAATGTTTTCTAAAGCACAAACATCAAAAACAGTTATATGCACGCTATAAAGCATCCATAGTTAAACACTTACAAAATTAAGAAACTTAGTATACAGAAGAATTGTAAAACAGATGCAAGGTTATAGTGGTGTAAAGAAATTAATGATGACGCTCATTAACTACAGCATTGAGGCTAAAGCCCTTCAAATGGTGGATTTAGGTTTTCTTTATTACTGGCGGGCAAAAGCATTGTATTGAAAACTGGATTATTAATCGGGAGACAGAGCAATGTACGAGCTTCCAGACTAACGGCCTGATTGCGAAGTTGGCGGTCTGTCCACCGGACTGCCAACACAACAGTTGGCGGTCCGTCCCTACTGCCATATTACAATGTTTCCGCTGGGCAGTGTGACGGCTTTGGCCTCGGCTCTCAAAGAGAGCCAAGGCCAATGGCGCCGCACACAGCACACTCGGAATGCGCACTGTCTGCCATGGCAAGGGGAGGCTCCTGCACTGTCCACAACATGGTCGTGGGCAGTGCAGAGGCCCCTCTGTGTCCCCAACTCTATTTTTCCGCCAGCCTTTTCATGGCAGGGACAGCGCCATGAAAAGACTGGCAGAAAGGAAAGTTGCGATCAGCACAGCGGCGCCGTACACGGTACCACCGTTGCTGACCATGACTTTTACCGCCGCCAACCCGTCGGAATCTCTGATCCTCGCGGTGGCGGTGGTGTGCTGGCAGTCCGACAGCCAACAGCGTAATCTTAAGGTCGGACTCCCAAGGTTGCAGCGGTCTGACTGCCACTGCGGAAACAGCAGTCCATTAACCACCATACTCGTAATCAGCCCCTAAATAGTGTAAGTGCCTAGAAAGTAAACTGTTCTCAGTGAGGAATCCTGGGCTTACCACTTATAGCTGTTTTTCAAAGTGGCACATGTGTAAAAGTATTTTAGCCAAATTAAAACAGTCAATAAATGAATCCATTAAAATTTGTAAACCAATCCAGCAAACAAATGAATCGAACGCAACTAAAACATCCTAAAAAGGGCTCATGGATTATGATTTGTTAAAGAAAAAATAAAAAGCATCCATAGAAAACAATAGGGAAGCGAAAAGTCAATATAAGTGTGTCAGTGTGGATAACTGGGTCCACCTGGGTTTTATTGGGCCACCGTGAAAGAGGTGGGCATTGGATAAGCCTAGCAATTTGTGACAGGTCAACAATTTGACCTTCAGATGTCATCCCTGCAATGAAAGTGAAAATTCACTTGAGGGGCAAGAAAGGAGGGTGTGACTAAGATGGGATCCATCAGGTTGGACATATCAAATATAGGGCTGCATGGGATTAGGAACATAGATTTTATGTTCCCATAGAAGCTCTAATCTTTGCTGACAAAAAGTTCAAAGTGGAATAAACAATAGAATCTTTCATGTAAAAGTGTGCTTTTGTCAGGTAGCCAAAAGTTTTCCAACTCCCAACTGTACAGAAATCTGAATATTTTCCCCTGGTCTATTCTAAATTTCCCAAGCTTCCAGAAACAGCTTCTTGATTATCTGCACATACAGAACGGTTGGGGGAGCCTGAACCACTCTCCTTACCAAGGATGCAAGTCAAAATCCAGCTCCAGTGGCCTGTTGATTCTTTCTCCAACTTGCCCTCATGTAATTTAAAGGCCTTTTGACTACGAAAGGTCAATGTCTCTGACCTCATGTGAATCCTCATCAAGAGAACCCAGAAGAGCAGTCTTCTTGATTTTGGAGTCTCCAAGGACCAGCAGTGTTCTAGTTTCTAGGTGGAGAGAGGCACAAGTTGTAATGTTTGTTATGCAATGGCTCATAGAAACCCCTGAGCATAGCTCTGTAACGTTATATGTAATCCCTTCTCTAATTTGTGGTAGGTGTTTTTTCTTTTGATCATGACTGTCCCAGAAAGCTTTATTTCTAGTATTCTTTCAAGCTGGAGTAAGGATACTGCAGCTGGAGGAGGTTCTTAGCCTGCCCGGGCTTTGCCTGTTGTAATAACACCATACCTTGTCTCCATCAAAGTAGTACTACTCCAACTGGTCTTCTGTCTTGTTTTTGTAACATCCTGGGAGACAAATTGTAAAATCTTGGGTGAGAGGAGTAACTGAGTCAATTGAAAAGTCATTGTCAAATGCCTGGTCACATAATGTCCTGGTATTAATATTTAGAATGGCCTGTCCGTCTCTCTGTGGGCCATTTATCACCTATTCCCTGTTTTGTTCCACAACAAACTAATAAGTACATGGTGGTTGTAATAAATTAGGTTTTTGCTTGATGGGGTGAAGACCCTTCTCAAGCAACAACCACAATCTTTGTCCGGGTGAACCACTAAAGTTAGTAAATTAACTTGTGCCTAACCCTCTGGTAGCTTTGTACAAGAGCACCGAGGCTTGGCTTACAGGCTCTGTGTTAAGTATTTATGCAGCACACAAACAATAATAACGTGAAAACACAACACAAGAAAAATCACACACCAATGTAGAAACCCTAAGTAGAATAAAATGACACCAAAACAAATGAATCAGTAGAACTAGAGTTATGAATTGTTTAAGTTTTGTATTGAGAAACAGCACTCAAAAAAATCATAGCACCAACTGCGGGTATCTGGTCGCGCAAGACTGGGGCAAAGTCAAAAGATAAGAATGTCTGTGATGGAGCACGGTTCAGCTACAGAAGGTGAATTGGGCCTTGTCTCAGATTACCTTTGCACTTAAAAAACATTTTAAAGAAATTTTTCTGAGAAAGTAAAGTTTAGCGGGGGAAGACAGCCGGCGGTGTTCGAGGAGGAGACTTTGCTGTCAGGGAGCCTCTAGACGATGTTGCCGTGCAGACTTTGTCACTTTTGTTTAAGTTGAAAATCTCCAGCTGGGCAAGGTTGCAGGCTGAAGCCAAGAAGGGCTCCACAAGACCGGATCCCACTGAACAAGAGATGCTGCTGCGTAAAAGGACATAGTGGCAGCTACTACAAAGTCAGACCAATGGGCGATGCATCTCTGGTGGATCGGCAAGCAGTTTGGTCCCGTTCTTCTGTTGGTCCTCAGGCTAATGAGGAAATAAGTCCCATGTTTTAGGTTTTGGTTAGAGTAGCACCTTTAGCACCACCTCCAAGGGTCAGGAACTGATTGGGCACCACTTGGGGTTCTGGAATCACTCCAGGTAGAGCCCTGGTGCAGGGTTCAAGGTTGCTGGAACTTGTTATGTCCCTTTCCAACAGGAGGCCAGCCAATTAGCCCTTTGAGTCACTCAGGTAATCCTGTGCTCAAGCAGCAAGGCAGACCTCTAGCAGCAGGGCAGTCTTCTGGTAGCAGTTAGGCAGTCCTCTGATGTACAAAACAGGTCTCAAGCAGCAGGGGAGTCCTCTGAAGTTCAAGGCATCTTTTCTGAAGGCCCTCCGCTGGCCCAGGAGTATACTGAAAAGTTGTATGAGGGTCCAGTGTTTATGCCTGGTGCCATCCTTTGAAGCAGCAGAAACTTCTAAGCTGTCCCTCATATGGGTCTGTAAATTTCCTTCCTTCCCTTGCCCTTCCCGTGGTCTAGCGTGACAAAAAGCTGGTGCCAAGTTCCTTTATGAGTGTGCTGGTAGCGGCCCTTTGAAATGTAAGTGGGGCATGAAACAGCTCTGACCCACCCTTCCTGGCAGGATGGCCCATCCTGCCAACATCTAGTCTCCCTTTGTCTTCATCAGCCTGGTGCTCAACAATGACTAGGGCACACACATACTTGTAAATTAAACATCTTTATTCCTCTAAGTGTACCTGAGATCTCCTACATTCTAAACCAAGCTTTCATTACATTCTATTCTAAAGATTATATCACACTGAAATGGAGTCCGTGGGGAGGCAGTAAGGTTCTGTTCTAAATCATGCAAGACACTACATCTCCCCCTCTGCTAAATGAAAAATTACAATTTGTTTTTTTAGAAAATCATTGGACATACACAATATATATACATGTTCAACTATATATCTCTTCAATTATTCTTCTTGGTGTTTTGATCAATCGGTCCAATCTGGTTACTGGAAGCTGTAAATTGTCATCTTTAATGTCAGAGATTGTTAACGATGATAAGGAATCAGCAACAGAGACTGAGCTTTCTGAATCAGTCTTTCTTTCGCATCTTAAATTCAAGACCAACACAGGCCTGAAGTGAGAAGAGTCTCTGGTAATACACTTACCAGGGTACTGGACATTCACAAGTGTCCTTTGGTAGATACTGCTTGGAAAGGTTCAGCATCGAAAGGAACATCAGATTTTTTTTGGGGGGGGTGGGCATCAGTCGAGCAATCACCAGATCTCCTTTTCTGAATGAGAGGTCTTTTTTCATGTTGCCTCTCATCTGCATACATTTTCATTTTCTGTTGGTATGTAAAATAATAAGCTCAAAACTGTTTTCAAACTGAGCTTTTCAAGAGTTGCAGGCTGTACTGCTTTCTTTAGCGTACTCATAAAATGCTTAACAAGTTCATTGGCCTGAGGCCATAAAGGTGTTAACTTTTCATGCTTTATGTTCAGATGCTTGAGAAATTCTTTACTGTTGAAGGGTGGACCATTATCAAACTTCATAATGGCTGGTATGCCCCATGTTGTTATTTCTTAATGGCAGTTAAAAACGCTTCTGGTAGTTTTTCATGAGTCCCAAACTGCTTGGCAAACAAACCATCTGTCTAGTTTCAAATTTTGGCCTTTACAGCCTTACAAAATGCCATGGCTTCGCCTCATACAACCTTGTTTTAGTTACTCTGTTACGACGTGCTGGAAGACACCAACAAGGCCATGAAACAGTGAAATAATGATAGGGTGTTGGACAATGGAGAAAAAGGGTGCTCAGAGACCTGTCAGCAAACAGTATACCAGGTATAAACTTGAATAGCGGTGCTCTCATAAGCAGAACACCCACAACCCCTAATCTGAAAAATCCAAGTTTAATCAGAAAAAACTGCATAAATAGAGGCACACGCTACATCAAATTAGTACATAACTTCAATTGATAGTACAAAAGTTCAATTGAAAAAAGCTCAGTCAAAAACCGATGAGATGTTTAAGTCCAAGACAAATACTCAAAATCAGAATCTTATCTTCTAGCAAGATGTTAATAAGTGTCAGAGTTCATCTGCATAGTTCATCAATGTAGGAAGTTGGCTCTGTATGTACTATTTCAAAGTAAGAAATAGCATGCACAGAGTCCAAGGGTTCCCCTTAGAGGTAAGATAGTGGCAAAAAGAGATAATTCTAATGCTCTATTTTGTGGTAGTGTGGTCGAGCAGTAGGCTTATCAGAGGGTAGTGTTAAGCATTTGTTGTACACACACAGGCAATAAATGGGGAACACACACTCAAAGACAATTCCAGGCCAATAGGTTTTTATATAGAAAAATACCTTTTCTTAGTTTATTTTAAGAACCACAGGTTCAAGATTTACAAACAATACCTCAAATGAAAGGTATTTCACTTAGGAACTTTAGGAACTTTGAATTAGCAAAATAGCATATACAGTTTTCACACAAATGGCAATAAGCTATTTTAAAACTGGACGCAGTGCAATTTTCAACAGTTCCTGGGGGAGGTAAGTGTTTGTTAGTTTTGCAGGTAAGTAAACCACCTACAGGGTTCAAAGTTGGGTCCAAGGTAGCCCACCGTTGGGGGATCAGGGCAACCCCAAAGTTACCACACCAGCAGCTCAGGGCCGGTCAGGTGCAGAGGTCAAAGTGGTTCCCAAAACGCATAGTATTCAATGGAGAAGGGGGTGCCCTGGTTCCAGTCTGCCAGCAGGTAAGTACCCGTGTCTTCGGAGGGCAGACCAGGGGGGTTTTGTAGGGCACTGGGGGAGACACAAGTCAGCGCAAAAAGTACACCCTTAGCGGCACGGGGGCGGCCGGGTGCAGTGTGCAAACAGGCGTCGGGTTTGTAATGGAGTTCAATGGGAAACCTAGGGGTCTCTTCAGCGATGCAGGCAGGCAAGGGAGGGGTTCCTCTGGGTAGCCACCACCTGGGCAAGGGAGAGGGCCACCTGGGGGTCGCTCCTGCACTGGAGGTCGGATCCTTCAGGTCCTGGGGGCTGCGGATGCAGTGTCCTTACCAGGCGTCGGGTCTTTGAAGCAGGCAGTCGCGGTCAGGGGGAGCCTCTGGATTCCCTCTGCAGGCGTTGCTGTGGGGGCTCAGGGGGGTCAACTCTGGCTACTCACGGGCTCGCAGTCGCTGGGGAGTCCTCCCTGTATTGTTGGTTCTCCACAAATCGAGCCGGGGGCGTCTGGTGCAGAGTGCCAAGTCTCACGCTTCCGGCAAGAAACGTGTTGTTTTCAAAAGTTGCTTCTTTGTTGCAAAGTTGCAGTCTTTGGGGAACAGAGCCGCTGTCCTTGGGAGTTCTTAGTCCTTTTAGATGCAGGGTAGTCCTCTGAGGCTTCAGAGGTTGCTGGACCCTGTGGAACGCGTCGCTGGAGCAGTTCTTTTGAAGTGGGGAGACAGGCCGGTAGAACTGGGGCCAAAGCAGTTGGTGTCTCCGTCTTCTCTGCAGGTTTGTCAGCTCAGCAGTCCTTCTTCGTCTTAGGTTGCAGGATTCTAGTTACCTAGGTTCTGGGAGCCCCTAAATACTCGATTTAGTGGTGTATTTAGGTCTGGGGGGTTAGTAGCCAATGGCTACTAGCCCTGAGGGTGGATACACCCTCTTTGTGCCTCCTCCCTGAGGAGAGGGGGGCACATCCCTAATCCTATTGGGGGAATCCTCCATCTGCAAGATGGAGGATTTCTAAAAGTCAGAGTCACCTCAGCTCAGGACACCTTAGGGGCTGTCCTGACTGATCAGTGACTCCTCCTTGTTTTTCTCATTATCTCCTCCGGCCTTGCCGCCAAAAGTGGGGCCGTGGCCGGAGGCGGTGGGCAACTCCACTAGCTGGTGCTGTAACAAAGGGGGTGAGCCTTTGAGGCTCACCGCCAGGTGTTACAGTTCCTGCAGGGGGAGGTGAGAAGCACCTCCACCCAGTACAGGCTTTGTTACTAGCCACAGAGTGACAAAGGCACTCTCCCATGTGGCCAGCAACATGTCTGGTGTGTGGCAGGCTGCTAAAACTAGTCAGCCCACACTGGTAGTCGGAATGGCTTCAGGGGGCATCTCTAAGATGCCCTCTGGGGTGTATTTCACAATAAAATGTACACTGGCATCAGTGTGCATTTATTGTGCTGAGAAGTTTGATACCAAACTTCCCAGTTTTCAGTGTAGCCATTATGGTGCTGTGGAGTTCGTGTTTGACTCCCAGACCATATACTCTTATGGCTACCCTGCACTTGCAATGTCTAAGGTTTTGCTTAGACACTGTAGGGGCATAGTGCTCATGCACTTATGCCCTCACCTATGGTATAGTGCACCCTGCCTTAGGGCTGTAAGGCCTGATAGAGGGGTGACTTATCTATGCCATAGGCAGTGTGAGGTTGGCATGGCAACCTGAGGGGAGTGCCATGTCGACTTAGTCGTTTTCTCCCCACCAGCACACACAAGCTGGCAAGCATTGTGTCTGTGCTGAGTGAGGGGTCTCCAGGGTAGCATAAGACGTGCTGCAGCCCTTAGAGACCTTGCCTGGCATCAGGGCCCTTGGTACCAGGGGTACCAGTTACAAGGGACTTACCTGGATGCCAGGGTGTGCCAATTGTGGAAACAAAGGTACAGGTTAGGGAAAGAACACTGGTGCTGGGGCCTGGTTAGCAGGCCTCAGCACACTTTCAAATCATAACTTGGCATCAGCAAAGGCAAAAAGTCAGGGGATAACCATGCCAAGGAGGCATTTCCTTACAATCAATCTGGAATTTATTGGTTTCAAACAGATCCTTGTGTATTCATAAGTGAAATGATGGAAATGTCAAATGTTCCCCAGCCAATACGTGTTTCGTCTAGGGGAGTGACCCCATGACTTCCTCAGGGCTTCCACAAGGATCTGTTTGAAACCAATAAATTCTAGATTGATGTACTAATTTGATGTAGCATGTGCCTCTATTTATGCAAGGCCAAGAAACAGTTTTGCAGAGTAATGTTAAAAATCTTTGAACCAATAGGTGCTACATGCATAGAGAATCTTTCAGTCCTGATGGTGACCCGTTATTGATTTATGTCTTTATATAGGGTTGAAACATCGACAAAATTTGATGTGGATTGATGTAAAAATATATGGTGACTTCAAGACACCTGGAATTAATGAGTCTTGTTGAAGATAACTGATTCCTTTTTTCACCACATTTTGTATATATTGTATATAACACTTTGGCACTTTATGTATCAGAGTATTTACTTTCAATGCACCATCACTATAGGAGCACCTAGAATAAAAAAATTATAAGTTCTTCCAATAGATGAATTTCTTCTGAATGGGAAAAAGATGGAATTGTTTAAAAAAAATAAAAAATCTGAACTAATTTAAGGATACCATATTGAGACAAAAGGGTTCTTTTTTCTATAGTGTAGATTTGCCATGGAAGTCAAGGCATACACTTCCCCGTTGTAGCCAAGTTTGTGTCTGTTATTTACTTACCCAGGTCTAAGGGTTTATGGTTTTTACCTCATTTTGTTAAACAATAGCACCAATGCAGGCACCCTTGCATCATGGTGCAACGGTGTCTGCTTTGTTGGCAGGATTGTTTGTGCAGGAAGGGGCACCTTCCTGCACAAAAAGAATCCTGGTAGGCTTTTTCCTCTTTCTATGTGTGCTACAAAATGCTCGCAAGGTTTTGGCAAATCCCCAGATTTACAAGCTCTTGTAAATCTGTGGATGCATCAAAATCCATTTGTGTTGCATGGGAACATCCACTCAACGCCCATGAAACGCCTCCCTAGCACAGAATAATGCATCGCAGCACTTTGGCCTGCTCTGCCTTACTTCACATCTATGAGGCCATTCAAAGCCATGCAAAGCAGCTTTGCGTGGCCTCATAGATATGAGTTCAAGGTTTGCACCGCCATTGCATCACAAAAAGCGATGCAACGGTGGCACAAGGGGCTCATAACGATATCCCCCTGAAAGTATTTTGAACAGTGAACTGTCTGACAACCGTGCAGGGCACACATCATTTAGATAGCTTGTAAATAAACTGTACAAATATTTCAAAATATATTTCCGTAGTTAGGAAAGAGATGAACACAAAGGGCCTCATTACGAGGCTGGTGGTCTTAAGACTGCCAGCCTCGTGATGGCGGTCGGACCGCCGCCGACAGGGCGCTCTGACCGCCCCATTATGACTGTGGCAGAGCCACCATGGTTCAACCGCCGACACCGCCAGGCTGCAGCCAGCCTGCAGCCTGGTGGTCCCCGCGGTAGTAACCTGCCATTGCAGTGCTACAAGCAGTGCTGCTGTGGGGATTATGAGTCCCCATCCATCATTCTTTCCATGTTGGTAAACACCGCCATGGAAAGGCAGGTGGAATCGGGTTGGTGAGGGGTCCCTGCACTGCCCATGCACAGGCCCATCGCGCATTTCACTGCCCAAATTACTGGCAGTGTAAAGCGCAACGGGTGCTGACGCACCACAACATCCAATCCATCTCAATTACGAGCCAGCGTCAATGTTGTGGTGAGTGTTCCGCTGAGCCAGCCGAACACTTGTAATATGGCGGGCAAGAGACCTCCAGTACTGGTGGTCTTTTGCCTGCTCCTGTGAAAGGACCGCCGAAGTCGTAATGAGGCCCAAAGATTTTAACACGGTCAAAACAAATCAGAACACTTTACTTGATAATGTGCAAAAGATAAATATTTGCTGAAACCCATTTTCCACGCATTATCATTTGTACGTTATATAGTCTTATTAGTAAAACTGCATGTCAATGGAAAGGTTTGTGGCCATTTCTATAGAATGTCTGTAAATGACAGTGTGCTACAACATCATGCTTTAGTAATACATTTAATAAAAGTGAGAGCTTAAAAAAATTAACTGAGAAGGTTCCTGCCACTGCTGTGATGACGAAGAGGTCATGTGTACGCTGTATGTGGGCTGAATTTGTATTATACTTGGTGCAAACGTTTAGTCTATTAAATGAAACAAAAGAGTTTTTGTACAGCATTCATGTTGAACCCTTATATTTGAAGGTGATCTTGAACGTGATAATGAATAAAAAGTTGAGTCCATGGAATAAAATATTTGCCTAGGAACACACATTTTGGGATGAGTTTATGGGTCAAGCACATTACAGTTAAGTTGATCAGATTAATAAAGTCACTAGACCGGCAGGTATGGTAGCATTTTTTTGTTTTTTCAAGGCCTCATTATGTAGATTGGTATAGCACGCTACCCCCTGAGAGGGTATCCTGACACTGAGCAGATATGATTCTAGCCTTAGGCCTAGTGAGAATGCTCAAGAAGACAGGTCTTCAGCTTCTTACCCTGTTACAACAATCCACCATTTGACATAATATGTTTTACTTAGAATGAGGCAGAGGTGAAACATTGTAATGGCATTGTATGACTCCAGGCCTATTATTTATTTATGTTTCATTCATGCAATGAAGATCTTGTAGGGCACTAAGCATTGCTGATTAGTTAAAGCACTTCATGGGGGGTTTATGCACTTGCTTTAGGTTGGAGTTTACACATGACGGATTAACATATTCAGAAAATGTCAAACCTCTATGATGTCCTGAAAAATATAACCCTAAATGATTAACTACAAACTGACTGTCCTTTAGGTGATCACTAGGTACTAGTGCCTCCTGAAAAGCAGGATCCGGTTTGGTCTCAAGTAGATATTTGGGTAAAAATCCATCTGGATGGAAAGAACAAACCTGTTAGAGTAGAAAAATTCCTCATACAGGGATTTTGGAACAAACTATATCGCTAGGTGAGTGGAAAGTCCTTTATATGTTTCTATTACTCCATTATACTCTCTTTCCAGCATTCTTTTTGTCTAATTAAGGGCTATTGTCAGCAGCTTTGGCTAATAACAGATTTTAATTTCCTGAATTATCTTTATAACTTTGGATCAGAGGAGGTGTATAATGGTTATGCAGGCCAATAGCAACCTTATTACCTCTCAGCAAAAGGAAACGGGCTAATGGAACACCCTCTCCATCATTGGTCCCCATAAGCTCTCTAGCCTTCAGTCCGTGCCTAAGCGAATGGTATTAGTTTGACAGTCCGGAAAAAACAAGGATAAGTGCTAATGTGGGACATCAGAATCCTGAAGCTACAAATTAACTTCCAACTCTCAAAAGAAAAGAAATACCTATATCATCCTATTGCTTGCAAGCTTATTTAATACCAATCTAAGGGCTCTGAGGCATCGTGAATGGAGATGGGATCAAATTCTTGGGCCCACATTATTAGATGGAGAAATAAGATCATATGAAGTCTATTATCTATTGAGCCCAGTCTGGCATTGTTACGTTTCAACTAGTCTTTGCCAAAAATCATCCTAGAAAGCTGTTGGAGCCTGTATAACACATCAGTCCCAACAATACAAGCTTGTATGTCCCTGACTAGACTGAGCAGTTTTCAGCTGTGCCTTCCTCAGCACCCTGTACCACAATAGACCTTTCCTTGTCTCATGGGAGTTTTATGCATGCTTCATTGATAGCCCGCTAGAACCATTCATGAAGAAATTAAATTCCACAGTGAACAATAAAATGTCATCTTGTCACATGTTTGCATTTCTACCACAAAAAAAAGAAAATTGTGTGGGCAGTCTCTGAGATTTTCTCTGCAATATGATATACTGACCAAGTACCAGTCATGCAAGACTAACTTGCTAAGCTCTTTAATGTCCTAAGTCTTCAATTGACAGATCATGAGATTCTTCTGAACTGCACAGAATCTGATCTTAGAATTTGATGAAATAGTCCACTACCTTTGAAGACTGTATGCAACAAGCAAAGATAAATTAACCTTTCCTCCCTACTACTCCAAAAGTCTTTGACGTCCAACAGGCATCAATTCTTAAGCCTCATCTGGCAACCTAAATATGGGGCTTCTTGGTACTCTACTAGGAAACCTATGCTTACATGTTCATCAATATGCTTATTTACTGATAAAATACAGGGTTGAAACACATCTTCTCCTCTTCAAATTGCAAATCAATTCTATCCAAGTTTTTTTTAATCAAATATCCAAATGTGTGTGGTGGAATATGACCTTGTTCTAAACTTCTCATCAACTGCATTTATTCTGATAACCTAAAATATGCTCTCTCTCTTATGGACATTTGCTAGCTGTACATGTCCCCCAGGTTTAACCGTAGGCAATATACTAAGTCTTAAGCTGCATACCAAGCCATTTGGGGATTCCCAAAAACAGCTAATACTGCTAAAAAACTTCAGGTTGTCTGTTCCTATACCAGACTATAAGATGATTATGTAGTCACATGTCTTGTCAAAATGAATTATAGTAATTCTCTCCTCCTGTGTTTCTCTGTGTTTCATGTTTTTTATTCACCCTTCAGTGGTCTCATTGCACATATGTTATGAGGATAATGTTTCTTTGTTACTAAACTCTTATTTTCTATATTTTCAAAAAAGATCAATTTATGTTCTAAGTAGTATTTTTTTTCTATTCTTTAGAGTGAAGATGCTCATTCTTCCTCCAGTTCCAGTTCCGAAGATAAAGGGCATTAATCCAGAACTTTTAAAGGTCAGTAATCTGCTGCTCAAATGTTTTTGACATACCTGACGTCACAAATGACATAAACCGTTTAGAAACTACTTACATGTATAAAATAATTTTTATTTGTTACGATTTTGCAGAAAGGGAATTTCGATGAATTGAACTCCATCATGGCCTCACACGAGAGCTATAAACCACAGTTGTACAGTGATGACTTTTGGATTGAGTTCATAGACTTGGACATAGATGAACTGGATGAGAAAACCGAAGGATCTGATACAGACAGACTTCTGAATGAGGATCATCTGAAGTCGAATTGCATTAGCGTTAACGATGACGATTCCGGAAGAGCTAGTTGTTGTGAACCTGATATTCCCGAGACCGATTTCAGCGCAAGTGATACATGCGATGGAACTTCAGATATAGTTCAGTCACAAAAGTTGAGTGAAAATGAAGATCTGATGTGCCTTGACCATAGAGAAAATGATGACTCGCCCTCTAGTTCCAACGCCCCAACAAGCAAATTGCTAAACAGCATCCCAGAGTCTGATGAAAAGAAAGTAAGCCCCCTGTTAATTTGTTGCAATGAAAAGGAAACCCCACCTATCACTACGCAGATGAGTAACCAGAGCACAAAGTCAAACATCGACTTCTATGCTTTGGTTAGTGATATTACTCCAGCGGGAAAACTTCTTCTTTCCCCCGGGCAGAAAAACAAGATTGAGAGTGAATACAGCAGAGAGCCCTTTATACATTTCCAACCTCCCTTCAACATTCACAACGCCTACGTCTGTGAGACAGATGCAGTAACCTTCTGTCCTTTATCTTCAAATCGCCAGGAAGAGCCACGCATACAGCCAAACTTTAATGATGATGCCTATTTCACCACAGAGAGCCTTACCACTACTGCCATGAATTCTTGTGAAACACAAGAAGTCCCTAGCGCCGAAATGCCTGTCCCAGACTATACATCCATACACATAATAAATTCTTCTCAGAGCATTGTACTGAATGCAGCTACAATCCCAGAGAAGAATTTCATTGCTTCGTGTGGATACATGACCCCAGACCAAGTGAACAAAGTCATGCCATAAATGCTTCTCTATGTACTTAACTGTATTTAATGGCATGGGGTTAGCTTGGGCTGTTGTGCTTTAACCAAAACAATATACACACTTTTTGTGGTTCTTGTTGTAAAGTTTAGGCTGTTACCTGAAATGATGAAAAATGCTAAAACGTTAATGATACTATTTCTTAAATATTAGCATAGTTTAAGAGATATCTCATACAACGCGTAATACGAATGACTGTCCAGTTACTGATAGAGTTAACAAAGGGCCTTATATAAAATGTGATTTTGCCAAAGAAACATTGGCAGAAACTGTTCCTTAATTTGTTTAAGCACCCGAAAAGCTATGTAAATCACGTTTTTCGAAAAACCTACATTTATCTGGTGTTCCAGTTTGACAAAACGTACCACAGTTAATGACAGGATTTGTCTGTGTCAGTAACTGGGTGGTACATATTTTAATTATGTAGGTGGAAAGGGTAGTTTGGGCAAGAAAAACATATATTTTGACTTACTAGTTAAGATATTTTAATATTTTAGATTTTAAGTATAGATATTTTATAATACACTACAAGCTATACAGCTTTAAATAACAAGCTTCATCTTGTTGAATGTAGTTGCTACGATTTTATAAAAAGACGGGTTTTGCTTTAGTCACTCAAGTCAAACAAGTACATGCATATAGTTTTCTAAAGATCCAATTTTGTACATCATTGGATGCCGAAGAATAAACCAGCCAATTTCTATAAAATGCTAACTAGTATTATCAAAACATGCTCTTCTTATCTGTAATATGTATTTACATTCTGAAGGGTTTTGATAGAAACGTTCATGATAAAAAAGTCATATTTATCAACTAAAGCATCTGTCACTTAATAATTCTCCTCAATAAAAGTGGCACAAAGTTTAATAAGAATAACATCTCCAATGTGATTTGGACACCGTCCACTTTCAGGCAATTTCTTTTTTAGTGACATGATGTGAATGAAATTGTATCTGAATGTTAAGGAGAATATGTAATGCATATTTTGAAAATAGAAAATAGAACGTTAGTGGGAATGGTATTTGAGTACATGTTTGTTGTTGTTCAGTAGTATGTTATAACAACCATAAAAACAAACGTATTATTCCTTAGTGTTTGCACATGTAGCTAGACATTTAAAAGTGCAAATACAGGAATTTGGATGTTCGTTGGAAATCATTTTCATTCTAATAATTATTGCTATGCTTGGAAAGAGACGTTTCTAGACTTCTTATTATTTCTACAATTTTTACAGCCATTTTTAAGCAACTGTAAAGAAAGAATTGTATTTGTATTGCCCTGGAGGATTTTCGCGGAGTGGTTTGAAATGAGTTTGAACATTTAGCATGTCAATTCGTTCTGATTAATTGTCAAATTGCTGCAAACAATATAAGCTATGTTGTCAGTTTTCTGTTCGATTTCATGTATGTTGGACATTAATGCAAATATGAACTTTATTTCAATATGAACATGTCTCTTAATGTACTGCTAATGACTGAGAACTTTATATCGCCAAAAATAGTTAAATACCTCAATCAGTCTCAGAATGTCAGTTTGGTACTTTATTGGTAATGTAAGCCATTATCCACAAATATGAATCTTTGTGTCTTTAAGTAACTTTCCTATGTCTGTGTTATTCTTTCAAAAGTTAAATAAATTTATTTTCTTGAATAAGTGTTGACATTACCTTTTTAATGTTGACATTAGAAGAGCAACCTTTTGATACAGTGCCCTATATTCATTCTACCCTCTGTGACAACAGTGTGTACTCCAGGGACTTAAGTTTTTAACAGCAAACATACACCTAAATATAGCCATCAGTCAAACAATACATGAAAATAGTCCTTCCACTATTGATAGAACTGTTGTTGCTTAAGCACCATATGGCCTGGTGTAATCATTAACATTTGTAATGCTCTTTCATTTCCTACACTTTGGCATATGTATGTATAAGAATAGGTTGGCTTATAAGACAGCTTGTAACAATAAGCCAATACTTGCATACTTACCCTATTTTCTGTCACTCTATATTATGCTATTTCTATTTCTTGTAATTTTAGTAGCATTTATTTGTTACACCTTTGTATTCTAACCCGTCATTCAGTCAATACAATACAAATATTTTAAAACATCATACAGCTTTCTAACCATAATAATTCAGTAATGTTCTTTTCAAATGAGAAATGTAATCAAATTGTTTCACTGCAGTTTTTCAATCGGAACACAAAATCAGCTGCCAACTATTGCCTTTGTCACAAAGTGGAAGGAAGAATTTGAAGACAAACATCGCACTTTAAGACCCTGAGCGGGTAATCATTGACAAGCATGTTTGCCTTCCAAAGACGCATTCAGCTTCATCCTCATGTTCTACTTTTTTGACACCTAGACCTTCAACCATGCCACAATGTCCTCCTTATAGTGATAGTAGAAGATTGTAAGGAGTCTTTAACCTTAAAAACTTAATTGTCCTGGATTAAACATCTAAAACATATGGAGGAGTTAGAAGGAGTAAGGAGAGGATATTTAGTGTTTGAATATGTTTTTTCTTTTTCCAGTTTAGTCAAGGCTATATATAGAGTATAAGGGGAAGGGGAAGAGATGTGTCCTGGTGGTTAGAGCTGCAGACCTTGGAACCTGGAGGCCCAGGTTTGAGCCCCAGTCTCAGCGCTAGGCTTACAATCGTGTGATTCTTGGTGTAGGAATCCCACTCGGAGGGCCACGGGGCAAGCAGGAGCCCAACCATGAGGGTTGATTTCTTTTACTCCTGAGGTCCTGGGACCCGACCTAATATGGGTCCTGAGCCATTGGGCCAATTACCCCTTCAGCACTTGGATTTCAGTGGTAGTGCAGAACGAGCAGCCCAAGGCTTTGCTGGGGGAAGGTAGACACAGGGGGTGAACAAAGCCTCATAACTCAAACTATGTTTAGTAGCGGCAATAAATGATTGTCCAGTCAAATTCTTTTATGACGAAAGTAGTATTTACATATGAACATAAAGTGAAATACATCATACACAAACAATACATGCAACCCCCTAGAGGTCAGGGCCCTAATGTTTAGTGGCAGTCCCCTGAGTCTAACTTTCCTCCCACTAGTGGTAGTGGTTATTCCCCATTCACTATAAGTGACATTCAGGTTAGGCCGCACTAGCAGTCTCATGGAGTTCACCTGGGAATGGATCCCAGAACCTTCCATAAAGTGTACATTTCACAGGCACACACACGCACACCCACACACACACACACTCACCCTCCAAGCACTACATACTAATTTGAGGTAGGCCAGGGATGTTAAGCACACTGCAGCAGGTGGGCTGTTCACTTCTACTGATCAGTACGTTATGCTGCCACCACCATGCTTGTGCTGCTTAACTCCTGGCAAAGAGAGTAGCCTTTCATCACCATGATGGTAGCACTTTGGATGCCTCTTTTGGTGCTACAAGACCACGATCCATGAGACATGCCCATGTCATGGTGCACATGCATGACCCTTGTTTGTCCATGACAACAAAACTGTGCAGCAAAGATCCACACATCGTTGCAACTGGGGCACTCAGGGCAGGAGTACATGTCCATCACCTTGCGAGGGACGTTTCCACCCCAGCACTGGGCAAATCACTTAATCTCCCTGTGCCTAAAGAATATAAGGGGGTCATTCTGACTTTGACGGGCGGTGGAGGCCGCCCGCCAAAGTCCCGCCGTCAGAATACCGCTGCGCGGTCAAAAGACCGCTGCAGTAATTCTGAGTTTCCCGCTGGGCGGGCGGGCGACCGCCAGAAGGCCGCCCGCCCGCCCAGCGGAAAACCCCCTTCCATGAGGATGCCGGCTCCGAATGGAGCCGGCGGAGTGGAAAGGGTGCGACGGGTGCAGTTGCACCCATCGCGATTTTCAGTGTCTGCTTGGCAGACACTGAAAATCTTTGTGGGGCCCTGTTAGGGGGCCCCTGGAGTGCCCATGCCAGTGGCATGGGCACTGCAGGGGCCCCCAGGGGCCCCAAGGCACCCGTTACCGCCAGCCAGGTTCTGGCAGTCAAAACCGCCAGAACCGGGCTGGCGGTAAGGGGGTCGGAATCCCCATGGCGGCGCTGCCTGCAGCGCCGCCATGGAGGATTCCCTAGGGCAGCTCTGACCGCGGTCAGAATGCCCATGGATGCACCGCCAGCCTGTTGGCGGTGCATCCGCTGTCCCCGGCCCTGGCGGTCCATGACCGCCAGGGTCGGAATGACCCCCATAATTTGTGGTTTAATCCCCACTTGATGTAAAGGATCTGATATCAGCCCCCAACTCCTCCTCCCCACAATGTAATGTACAGTGTGTTGATGCTTCCTAGCTAAGTCCAGCTATTTAAATATTCCAATTTGTAAATTGTACAATTAGGTAAATTTATGTTACATCATTGGGTACGTACAACATACAGGTTTTTATTAGTTTGCATAATCACTCAATCCTTTTTTTTTCAAATTGTTTAAACAAATAACATAGTATTAATAGGTCCCTACGCCCCGGCAGGCTCCCGCCCGATCAGGCGGTCTTTTTAGCGGTCCGTGGCGGGCGTCCTCCCAGCATCGGACCCCGGGCTCACCAGGTCCCCACACAGTTCGCGCACCGGGCCCGCAAAGCATCCCGATCCCCTTTCCAGCCCTCGGTTACCACGGGAAGGGGGGGGACTCAGGGGGACCAGAGAACCGCGGCGCCGCCGGCCCAGGGCCTACCTCAGTCTCTCCCAATCACAGCGGCCACGGCCTGCGCCTCTCTCGTCTCGGTGTCTGCAGCCCTACCTTCAGGCAGTCTGGGCTGCTGCCGTCTTTCCCCTGCGGCGGGCCACGCCCTAGGCCCATCCATTGGCCGCCATCTTGGTCGGAGGAAGCAGTGGCCGGACATCAGGCAGCCAAAACCTCAGCCCCGCGGGCCGGGAGAGTCTGGGACTCGCCGGACGGGGCGGGATAGAGGAATCCCAATGGAGCGTTCACGGTGTTGATGTGCTCGGATGGTGGTTTTATGAGAGGCGGATGACAGAGGGGTCCTGAGCACAAAAAAAGTGCGACTGACATCTTGACGCCTTGGCCACGCCCCCCAACATCTGCAATTATTAAATCAAGAAGTACAGGCTCTCCTTCACAAAGGAGCAATAGAGTAAGTTCCCAATCATCAAAAAGGAACAGGAGCTTATTCTCTGTGCTTTCTCATTTCCAAAAAAGATGGGTCCCTTTGTCCAATTCTAGATCTCAGACCACTAAATCAATATATCCTATCACAACATCTTGATATGGTCACTCTACAAGATGTAATACCACTATTACAACAAGGAGACTTCATGGCTGCCCTAGATCTAAAGGATGATTATTTCCACATCCCAATACATCCAGCACAGAGAAAATATCTCAAATTTGTCATACAAGGTACACATTACCAGTTCAAAGTACTCTCATTCGGAGTAACAACTGCACCTTGTCTATTCACAAAATGCCTTGCAGTAGTCACAGCGCATCTACGCAGACAAAGCATTCATGTCTTCTAATATCTGGATGATTGGCTTATCAAATCCAGTTCACTTCAGCAATGCCTTCAGCACACACAGACAGCCATTGATCTCCTACACGAGTTAGGGTTTACCATCATCATACAAAAATCACACCTTCAACCATCTCCAATACAGCCCTATCTAGGAGCTGTTCTAAACACCCACTTAGGATTAGCCTACCTCAATCCAATCAGGATTCAGAATATAACAACTCTGTTGAGTCAAGGACTCCCCAATCTAGGTATTCCAGTACTAACAGTCCAGAGAATTCTAGAGATGATGGCATCTTGGATGCAATAGTGCCATATTCACAACTTTGCATGCGTCCACTGCAGGAGTGCCTGGTGAATCAATGGTCTCAAGCACAGGGCCAGTTACATGAACTAGTGTTGGTAGACAACCGCACGCACTCTTCTCTGCAATGGGGGAGCACACAAAATATGACAAAAGGACGGCTATTTCTAAACCCTGTTCCCCAGATCATTCTCACAGCCAACGCATCCCTTGCAGGTTGGGGTGCTCATCTCCACAAATACAAGTGTTGTGGGACACCAACCATCAAGCTCTACACATAAATAACTTGGAGCTTCAAGCCATTCACCTAGCACTCAAAGGTTTTCTGGTTCATCTCTAAAACAAGACTGTTCTAATCCGGATGGACAATACAACAGCCATGTTTTATTTACAGAAACGAGGGGGGGCACTCTCTACATTTGTCTCGATTAACTCAGACCATCTGGCTTTGGGCAATTGCCATTGCATTCAGTTGTTAGTAGAACACCTCCCAGGGACAGACAACGATCTTGCCAACCTACTCATCAGGAAGGGGCAATAAGTTCACAAGTGGGAACTCTACCCTCAAGTCCTACAAAAATACTTCAGTCGTTGGGGGTTTCCACACATAGATCTGTTCGCAACAGCAAACAACTCAAAATGCCCAAACTTCACCTCCAAGCTCCCACACCCTTTCTCCAAGGGCAATGCTCTATGGATGAGTTGAGGGATATTTGCTTAAGCTTTTCCACCTCTACCTCCCCTTCCCTTTGTGGTGAAGAAGCTCAGACAATCCTCTCTCATCCTCATTCTGGTGGTTCCCACTTGGGCACGTCAATCATGGTTCACAAGACTACTCGAACTATCAGTAGTTCCACACAAGAAGCTTCCCCTACGCCTGGTTCTTCTCACTCAGAAACATGGGGAAATCAGACACTCAAATCACAAAGAACTCAACCTTGTGATTTGGCTTCTGAGGTCATAGAGTTTGGATATTTACAGTTACCTCCAGAATGCATGACCATTCTTAAGTATGCAAACTGCTGCACCCATAAATGGAAACAGTTTGTTATTTATTGTCAAAACAAACAAATTGATCCATTTAATGTAACTACTCAAAATATTGTTTGCTATTTGCTCAACTTGCAACCTGCAAACTTGTGGGCTAGCATATACCTCAATACAGCTGCACTTGGCACCAGTTAACAGACAACAATTAACATAATTTAAAATTCCAGTTATTAAAGCATTTATGGAAGGTCTTAAGAGAGTTATTCCACCTAAGGTACCCCCAGCACCAATGTTAAATCTTAATATTGTACTTACCAGACTTATGGGACCCCCATTTGAATCTTTACATAAATGCCCAATCCAGTTTCTCTCTTGGAAAGTAGAATTTTTGGTGGCAATCACTTCCCAAGACGTGTCAGTAAGCTTCAGGCATTAACCTTAGAAGAACCTTTTTTTCCAGATACATTAGGATACGGTAGTCCTTTCTACCAATCCAAAATTTCTTCCAAAAGTGGTTTCCACTTTTCACCTGAACCAATTGGTTGAGCTACCAGTTTTCTTTCCTCGGCCTGATTTAGTTGCTGTAAGAGCTCTACACACCTTAGATGTTAAAAGAGCATTAATGTACTATATTGATAGGACTAAAGACTTTCATAAGACTAAACAGCTCTTTGTGACTTTCACACCTTCACATACAGAGAAGGCTACATCTAAAGCAGGCATATCGAGATGAATAATTAAATGTATCAAAACATGCTATACTAAAGCTAAAAGAACTCTACCCATACTTCTTAGAGCACACTCAACTCGTAGAGTAGGTGCATCTATGGCCTTTTTGGGTAATTTAATAACTGACATCTGCAAAGCAGCCACATGGTCATAACCGCAGGCATTTACTAAACATTGCTGTGTGGATGCTTTCGCACGGCAACAAGCAAATGTTGGACAAGCTGTGCTTCGTACTCTTTTTCAGACAACTGCAACACCCACGGGTTAGCCACCGTGTTTGAGCCAGCACTGCTTTACAATCTGTGCAGAGCATGTGTTTCTACAGCCACACATGCCATCAAACAGATTATGTTACTCAACCTGTAAGCATCTGTTTGTGGCATGTAGTGCTGTAGATTCACATGCGTCTGTGGCTATTGCAGTATTACATTACACTTCACATGCATGGACATCTCTTACTGACACTATATTCACACTCCATTCTCCCCCGACTATGGGAAAACAATCTAACAATGGCATTGATACCCATGGTGCAGTACCACTAAAAGGAGGGGTCACTTTATCTCATGACTTTGATGAGTTCTTTAAAGAAAAACAGCTTGCACAATCCGGACCCAACACTAGATGGCAGAAGTATGCAAAGCATGTGAATCTACAGCACTACATGCCACTATCAGGTGCTTACAGGGTAAGTAACATAATCCTTCTGGAGCAGACTATACTTGCTCGGTTCATAATTGCAATGGTCAAAATAAAAGGAGATCACCCAAAGAGCAACCTAATCTGACTATTGTTGTTATATGAGCCACACTATTGCAACAGTTAAGACACCTGCTATAAATCACTGTCTCCTCCTTGAGGCAGCATCCGTGAGGTAGATGACAGGATATAGAACCTCTATTTAACTTATAAAGAGGATATGGCAATCATATGTAGGAGCAGCAATCAGGGTATGTTAGGATAACTCACTTGGAATATTGATAAAATTGGAATAGCCTATTAGAGGAGATGGTTTTGAGACATGGTTTATGGACTCTTTGCACAGTGATTAAGCAATGCTTTGAAATCGATGTTTTTATACTGAGGCAAATGCAATTATCTAGCTGACTTGTTATTACCATGCTGAATAATAACCACAAAAAAGAGTTAGCGGAAAATATTAACATTTTAGGTGGGACCCATTTGGGGTGCAGCAAATCCAGTTCATGTGTATTAAACCGGTGGATGCCCCGTTCTACACACTAGGGGCCTGTTTTATGAAAAGTTAGCGCCGCCTTTGCGTCATTTTTTGACGCAAAAGTGGCACAAACTTACAAAATATAAGTTTTTGGTAAGTTTGTAAGTTTACGCCGCTTTTGCATAAAAAATTATACAAAGACGGCGCTAATTTTTCCTAAATCAGGCCCTTGATGTTTTCCCACCTTGTTTGGAAGCCGGAGAACCCCATAGTTTCTCGTGGCAGAGCGTTGTGTTTCCCCGGTGGAAATGATCTGCCGGAAACCCATCTGACACAAAGCCACCCCCAGTTTCCTTCAGAGTCCTTCAAGGAAGTCATGGAGGTCACGGGCAGGAATGACCCCCATGCACTGGTAGTAAATATTCAGGCCCATATTTATACTTTTTTACCAACACATTTGCGTCATTTTTTTACGCAAAAGTGGCGCAAACTTACAAAATAAGTTTGTATTTTGTAAGTTTGCGCCACTTTTGCGCCAAAAAGCGGCGCTCAAAAAGTATAAATATGGGCCTCAGTGTGTTAAGGCCACAGTTACTTTCTTTCACAGTTACAATCTGCCACTGTGGGCATTTGTTTCTATGAAACAAAAACAATGTTGAGCAAGCAGTTACAACATGGTAGCTCACCAGTTGTTTCTGAGGAAGAGTTTCACCAGGTAACCAGTGTGCATAAACTAGATCCCTTCACTGCCCCAGCATCGTATCTCTATTCCAAGATCAAACATCTGAGGCCCTTTAATATAAAGAGCATAAGAAAGGTAGAATGGTGATTACAGTATTAGGAGTGAGGCACAGAAGATCACACGTGAGACCTGCCTGAGTATGTATTACCTACAAAAAGAGGGACATTTACTGATTGCGCCATGATGGTGGCAATGCAGAGATATGATATACGAATCTTAAGCAAATAACAGATTTGAAATATCAAGGACAAGCTACATAAAAACAGATTATCTGCACTGAGCAGAAAACGTGCAGACCCATACTATGAAAATCTATAGAAATATATGAAAATAAATGTGCACTCTGTGTCACTGGGCAACTTGTTCCTTTAGCTGTCGCAGACAAATCTCACAGAGCAGAATTGTTACATCTTGTATCTTCATGTCACCTTGGGTTGAGTACAATGTTCCTGTCTTTGTGTGCCTCTGGTTTCTCGGGTGTTATATAGCGAAGGTACTAGGGGCCAGATGTATCAAACGTTTTAGTATTCGCAAACGGTGTGAATCACAGAAATCGTCATTTTGTGAATGCTAAAACATGTTTTGCAATTTATGAAAGGCATTCGCAGGCCAAAAACAAGGAATCGCAAAAATTGCAATTGTTAGTGAAGCGACACGGTTTTGTGTGTCGCAATCTGCGTATCGCAATTAACATGAAAAAACAAATCGCTATTTGCATCTTGCAAATTGTGAGTCCGAATAGCGACTCGCAAATACAGAACCGGTATTTGTTGTCGCAAGGTGCGATACGCAGATTGCGACATGCAAAACCATTGCGATGCATCAAAAAATCGCAAATTGCGAATATTCGCAGAATGGCCTTTTGCACATGCAATTTACCACGGATTGAAACCAGGCGGTAACCAGGTGTAACCTATATAAAGAGGCCCAGAATGCCTTAGCCTCTTTTCCACAATGGCTGCACTCTACGTCATGGCGAGGAGAATGAGGATCTTGGCAGGCTTGAGGAGAGGAGGAGGAGGCAGGAGCGCATTTTCAGAGTGCGCATTACCCTTTGTGACCAGACTGAGGAGGAAATTTTTGATAAGTACAGGTTGAGCTCAGCCATGATACTTGACCTGATAGCTGAGCTACAACCCCTACTGCAGCGCAAAACACACAGGACTAATAGCATACCCACCCATGTGCAGGTATTATGCTCCCTGCACCTACTAGCCTCAGGGAGCTATCAAGGGGTAATAGCAACAGCTGGAGGGGTATCACAGAGTGCCCTCTCTAGATTTTTCAATGCATTTCTAAATGCCATGCTGAGCTTGATACACCAGTACATCCGATTCCCCCACACCCCACAGGAAATACAGCAGACAAAAATCGATTTCTACCAGATAGCACAGTTCCCCCATGTCCTAGGTGCCATAGATGGGACACATGTTGCAATCTGTCCACCATCGACCACAGTTTATGTGTACTGCAACCGTAAAAACCAACATTCAACATACAGGTGATATGCAATGCCTCCTACATCATAACTGATCTCGTGTCCAGGTACCCAGGGAGCACACATGATTCATACATCTTTCGCCACAGCTGGATTCACACAAGACTGCTAGCTGGGGAATTTTGTGAAGGATATCTACTAGGTAATTTGCAACTTTACAATGTTGCATTGATGGCAATGTGACATCAGATGGCACAGCTACTCATTATACCCTCTGTTCCTTCCAGGAGACAGTGCCCACCCAGTGCGCACCTACATGATGACGCCCTACCTAAATCCTGCAACACCAGCAGAGCGGAGATACAATTCAGCACACAGGGCAACCCGCAATGTGGTGGAGCGCACCTTCCTTCGGCCTGCTGAAGAGTCGCTTCCGGTGCATCCACAAAAGTGGAGGGGCACTACAGTACAGCCCGGACACAACCTGTAGAATAGTGGCCACATGTGCGATCTTGCACAATATAGCTATCACCAGGGGCATACCTGTGGAAATATCGGAGCCAGACTCAGAGGAGGATGATGATCCCATACCACCCCAACAGGCAGCAGACAGGACCAGTGCAGCAGAGGGCAGGCAAAGGCGTGCTGACATCACGCACAACCATTTCAGAAGTAATTAATGACAACACCACCTCACTGACATGTATTCCGGTAGTTAGCACCTTTATTATCTTGACTTCGGGTAACATATGTGTCACTAGGACAAAGCAATACACATGAGGCAGACATGAGCCATTAACAGTGTCACACTATTATCATCATAGTTTTACTGTATTGCTAGTTGTGAAAGTAGTCCTCTGTAGCCCTCAATGTCACTTCTTACGACCACGCATTCCACTTGAGTGCGCAGTGGCCTCGCCAGCACCTCTTGTATCAGGCACACAGGCAGTACTGTGCCTGGCACTGCGATGCCTAGGCTCCATCACGGGGACTGCAAGACTGCTGAGGCTAGATGACTCCTCAGTATCCCCAACACCCAGTTCGCTGGGTGTAGCACTGCGTGCTGTCACTAAAGCACCCAGAACTTTGGTTATTTGCACCAATCCCTGTGCAACGTCCCAACTGCTATGTGCTGCCTCCCCCTGTGCGGCCACAGCACGCCGTGATATCAGGGCAGTTGATGTAGCAAGACGATTTACGGATCTGCAAAAGCCATTGAACATTCCCATGAATTGCCGTTCGTGCCTACGGTGGCTCACACACTCATGCCTGATCTCAGTACAGAGTTCCTTAATGGCATTTGTCAGTTCCTTGGTGTTATCTGCAGCTGTTTGTTGTCCCTCATGCAGCTTGCAGATGTTCGCATTCAGAGACTCCAACTGCTTGTGCAGTCCCCCCATATTGGCATTGTGTGGCTGCAACTGCCTGTGCATTGCCCTCATGTTTTTGCATTGCAGGTGCTGCACTTTGAGCATGGACGCTTCAAGGCCACAAAGATTGATGGGCCCTCGACTTCATCTGAGTGCTGTGTGCCTGCATCGTTAGGCCTCCTGCGGGGAGTTGAGTGACGCTGGGGCAGGGAATGCTGCCTTCCTGTGGATCTAGCTTCTGGGGGTGGTGTGTGGCCTTCATCTGGCATTTCATCGGAGTCCAGGTTCAAATCGTGGAGAGGTAACACCCTTGCCCTGTGTCTGATTGGTGCTATACACAATGACTTGCTGGTGTTAGAGTCGGACAGTGGCTGTGTTTCTGCATCCACCACATTGGCACATTCTGCTGCTGCTGGGCCTGAGCCATCTGCAACGACAATGTGCAGCATGTCATTTATATATGTATCACCAAATGTTGCACTATGGTAATAAATGTACAGTTACATCATATCACTATGAATTGTGTGTTTTGTTCTTCTGTGTGTCTGTATACTTAATTGCTATGTATGTGCTATTTTCAGCTCAGGGTTGTGGACTACCACTCCCATAAGGCATTGTTGTGCCACATGTAAGATGTGGAATGGACTACTTATCACAATGCTTTGCACTAATTGCTATTTCCTAAGGGGCCTTTGTACATGCACATATCGGGATATACATAATTATTGGACTTACCTTTACTGGTGCTGGGTGTGCCGGAAGTGTCAATGTCAGTGACCCCACCGACAGCTTCTGGAAGCAGTGTGGACTCCACCAGGTCTTCCATGGGGGTGGAGGGTGTCTGGGTGGATGGTCCACCTCTTGTGCTCCTTGCCTTCTTTAGCCTGCTGGCCACCTTCTCCTTGGCATGGGAAAGCAGGTCGTACCACCTCTTACGTATCTCTTCCACTGAGCGCTGCGCAACCCCCACTGCGCAGATTTTGGTCTGGATGTCAGCCCAAAGTTTCTGCTTCTCACTCTCTGGTACCTGGAGTGAGCTCTTCCCAAAGAGCCGGTCATGGCTCCTGACCACCTCCTCAGTGATCACCTCCAATTCTTGCGCACTGAATTTCAGCTTCCTCTTCCTCTCTCCCTTCTCTTTCCCATTGCCAGCATTGGCCATGTTGGTGTTAGGTCCTGGCTTGCTCCCACACTTGCTCCCTGGGGCTGGTCTGTGACTCTCTGACTGCTCCTGTGGGTGTGGTACCTGGAAACAGCATGGGCTAACTCACTTCCTGCTTGTGATGTCATCAGGCTGTGCCAGGTAACCGTTTTTGCAATTCGCGATTTTCCAATACTGAATTGCAATTTTGTTTGCAATTCGGTATTTGGACCTCACAAATTGCATTAGCGATTTTTAAGAAATCGCTATTTCCGACTCGCATTTTTGGTACATCACATTTTGCGTGCCGGAAATAGCGATTTCTTAAAAAACGCTATTAAGGACTCGCAAAGCGAAATCTTCATACATCTGGCCCCAAATGCAGTGTCCTGAAAGAGTCAGATGATTATACTACCAGTACTGTCATCACTTAATCAAAGCCTGCCCCCTAAATCTACCATTTGACGTCAGAGGTTACCATGAGAAGAAAGCACAAAAGATAGTAACAGCATGTTTCAAATTACATATTTTTTAGAAGTGTCATCAGTGTCATGTGGAGAATGAAACTTTGGAGAACATTTCTGTGCTGCAACTTAGCTGACAACATTTTTGTTTCCCTGCACAGATCAGGGGAACCTGCACCAGCTTACTCTTGTTCAGGCTTGCAGATGCAAGCTTTAGCCTGTTTGTGTTGTCTTTGCTCATGCCGCCTGCTGCATGCCTGTGAACCCGTGGGCTGGGTATAAATTCTGGTTCAATGTTTGGGGTAGCCATGTCGCTTTATGATTTCAGGGCGACTGCAGCATGGGTGAAGGTATTCCAATACACTGATATGAGGAGGCAGCAGATGAGAGGGTGGTTTGCCTGTGGGCTGTCTGGACGTTTCTTACTCTCCCTCGTATCTGTGCAGTGGAAAGTGGCCCAGGCATCCTGCGTCTCCATTCACCCCTGGATCTGTGAGGTTAGAAGTACTGCAAAGGACCTGCTTCCCTCAAATCTGGCATTGGTTTTGTTGTCTTTGATTTGTTTTCTTTGAATGTTTTCGTACTAAAATAAAGCGTGGCTTGTTGTTCTACCGAAGAGTTTAAGGCCCATATTTATACTTCTTTAGCATTGCATTTGCGTAATTTTTTTTATGCCAAAGCGGCGCAAACTTACAAAATACAGTTGTATTGCAAATAAAGGCCCATATTTATACTTTTTTAGCGCCGCATTTGCGTCATTTTTTGACGCAAAAGCAGCGCAAACTTGCCGTTTTTGCATCAAAAAGCGGCGCAAATGCGACCCTAAAAAAGTATAAATATAGGCCAAAGGGTTCATACTACAATTGTTCCAAATGAAATTGCATCATAATGACTTTAGGTGCAATTATGAATAACATTTGCAAATTAAAGAGACTGCAATGGGTTCATAGGCAAAATGTATTGAGTTTAGGAGTTGAATGCTGGGCTTAACTTGGTGAAAGGTCATATTAATAAATGTTTCCGTACATAACACAACGTTTTAGGGAATGCCGAACCAAACCCTCCTAGAAAACAATTTACTTTAGGTATTATCAGTCGGAATGCTAACTTCCTGAATGTTTTAATAAAGAAACAATGGACTATATTTACAACACATCTGCTAAGTAAACCTACAGACAGGAACAGTATTAAATCGACTGAGTTTCCTCCTCAGAAGTGTGATCCACCAGTTCACTACAGACTGTGAACCTCATTTACAAGAATCTGATACATCAGCCTGATCCACCAGATTTCTTGTGCTGCCCTATGATTCCTTAACGATGCCATGGATACACTGTATTTACAATACAGAGCTCCATGGCACACGTTTTCACGGATGAGACACAAATTCTGATCATCTGTTGGCACTTAACTCACTCATTGCTAGACTAGCGTAAAAAGAATGATGCTACTCCAGCAATGCGAGGAGGCCCCCATCGAGAAAAGCCTAGTGTCAATTTCATGCCTGCTCTGATTAGGCGGTAACATTCTTCCATATTGAAGTCGAAGGATGACTCATTGAAATATTGTTACAATTTCTTGTAATTACACAGTCCAAAGTTCACTGCGCCAGTTCTGGGTGGCTTTAACCGTGAGAACGCCTCTCTTGCACACACACTACCTGGCGCACGTATAATGTGATGCAAGGGTTTACAAACTAACGCATTGGGCCCATGGGTCAGTGTGTAAATCTGGAGCTGTGTAGAGCACGCTAGCACCATTGCTGCATCAAAAAAATTATGCAATGCTGGTGCTAAGGCCTTGTAAATGAGGCCCTGAGTTTCCACCCCAGAAGTGTGATAGAGGAATTCCTTACTCTCAACTTATCAAACGAAAGTAGATAATTGTACGACAAGAATTTATATACAGGAGAAGAGATTGCTTAAGATGTTTTAAAGAAGATGCATTACAATCAACAACAACATTGGCAAGAAAGATTGTTACATAAGAAATATAAAAAAAGAGCTACCAAGAGAATGACATTCATCCCTAACACAAAAATTTGCGTGGTAATCTGTGTCTGAACAGTTACTCAACTAGAGTTCCTTTGCCCAGCTGCTATCCTCCCTGTAAGCTTGCCAGTCACATAGATTTGAATGAGGTGGGCTCACTCATGTCATGTGGCATGCTTCATCATATGCCACCTTGTCCCACTGTGGTAAGATGGTACCAGGACGGTTGCAACCTCAAGTTGGGCTGTCTTCAGGGAGTTCTTAGATATTAATCTTTCTGGATAATTGATTCTCCAGTTGTGTATTGCTAAAAATACCTTAGTGTAATCCACTAAGTGTCCTTTATAAAGGTAGTACCCTAGGTATAAATAAAACAACTATACCACACAGGTTGAGATCAGGGGACGTCAGATGTATAATCACCCTTGTGTCACCCTATGGTGCCGACATGTTTGTGCCCTTCTCTCAGCCTATAAAAGGTCTCAGGCATTTGTCAGAGCAAGTATTTGAACCCTCACTTTTATTTAAATAGAGGGAAAAAATAAATAGTGAAGAGAGGACCTACCTCTCTACCAGGCGGTTCAGTGGGACCGGGTAGGATCATAACGGGCAAGGCTCCTTGACGAATGTGTGACTACAGGAGGTGCCCCCCAGAACTGACCGTGAGGCAAAGGGTAGTCTAGCTGATTCTACTTAGACATCACAAAAGGAGGGAGGTAGGTTAGACAATTTAAATAGCATAGAAACCAACAAACATGCAAATAGAAAACATGATTGCAAAAAACATCAAATTGATACCTTTCCATGTCTCTCTCGCTCAAATTGAAAAAATGTGACTAAAGACAATATGGTGGGCTGTCGAAAATAGGTACTAACATTAAATTGTGTGGATTTAACACCTGCAATAGCAGATAAATATATTGCTTAAAATGTCCATGGGGTCTTTTATATGTGGAGAAAAGCAACACATAAGGTTGAAATAAATGAAATGAACCTAAATCCAAAAGCCTTATTCATGATCAAAGATCACTCATGGCATGCAACTTCAAAGTCATGAATGATAGTATCCAGCAAATAAAGTTTCAGGAACCCATTGTACCCAGTGTGGTGATTTATGTGCATATCCAAGGTGTTTTCATTTACTTGTTGCTAAAGATTTGCTTGACATACCTGACAATAGCAACATGAAGTTTCTTCTAATTGCAGAGTCCATTTTGGGGAGATTAACACTAGATATTTATTTTTAATTAAAAAAAGTTACATAATGACTCCATGGAAAAAGTGCATTGCATGAGAGATGTTTGATAGGAACACATATTGCAAGTCAGTTACAGGTTTTATTGTATGTCGCGGTACATAGATGAAAAGAGGGGCGCAAAATTTACAGCCACAGGATGGCCGCACTTTAGTATAGCTCTGCAGGCTGGGAATTATTATCTATCAGCATCACTGGATGCTGGCCTGCATCAAGACAGGGTTTGGATTCCCAGGTTCGCAACACAATGGTGACCTGCCTGCCTCCCTTTCACTGTCTCTGCAGTGAACTTACTTCTTCAACACCACCAGTGACCGAGGAGGCCCAAGATGGCAGCCGGTCCCTACAGAGTTGAATCGTGCCAGAGAGAGGTTTCTAGGCTGTGAAGCAGAGCAGGGCTGACCCTTGCCCCGAGTACCAGTGCAGACTGAATCCATGACACCCCTATACCAGCCACCTGTATGGGGCTGAGCATCGGCATCACCCACTGAGGTGCAGCTGCAGCCATGGGTCCTGATGGGTCATTTGTGTGCTCTTTTCTGCGGGTGACTGTTGTTTTGTTCCCTCAAAGGGATTAACTAGTAAATGATGTAACACTCAGTAATCATTAATTTACAGTGTAACCGCTTTGGCCACACAATAAAGACCCAAATCAGAAAAAAAGTAAAGGGTTTTATTACAAATTAACTCAGGTTAATGTAAACAAATCTCAAAAACATACTTGAAAGATAACCAAATCTCCTGAAGAAATGTAAGCGTATTAACATAAGGCAAACTAAGAATTCAGTGACAGCAATACAGAATATCAGTAGCATTATTTGATGCTCAGATAAGAATCTTCGGTCTTCCCTCCTATACATGGATACAGACTAAGGACATCTACCTACGTTTATCTGTAAAGGGTAATGAAAATGTCAAAAGTAAAAAAGCTATGGCAAAAAGGAAAAATTCTAGAAAAAGGCATAGGATTAAATAGAAAAAGACGTTGAAGGTGTCAGCGTTTCAGAAGCTTGGTCAAGAGTCTTCTTAGAGAGTTAAGTATAAGCCTAAGTCACACTCAGCAAAACACGGGGAAGTCAGCAAAAAAGGGGGAAGTCAGAGGTCTGCACCTCCCAAAGTCCAGGAGAAAGTGTCCTAAGATCAATTGGTGAGAATGCTAGTTAGTACCATACAAGTCTATTAGGTAACAACCTCAACCAAGCCATCACGAGTTCCATTGTATTCTCCTATCCCACGGTGCAACTTGTTACATCTTCTTTCTCTCACAGAGCAGTCCTAAGAACATTGCTGTCCTTGGTCCTCTAGTCATCGTTTGCAAAGTATATGAATCGGACAGTCATCTCACACTCACTTTCTTCATGTTCTTTTTTTCAAGGACCTTTTCTTGGACTCTCTGTTAGTAAAACAATAAAACATATATTTCCAAACTAACATTTCATGTGAATGCACCTGCAATGAAATGACACATTAGTAAAAATGGAAAACAGTTTCTCACGTTAAAAGAAATACAGACCTAGTTCATTCAAGTTGAGAATTACACGCAGTAATGCACATTTAATTTCAGTTTATGTTGTAAACATATGCATTTCAGCACTCCTATAATGTGATTACATTGATTCAAATGAAACTTCATGTTACAGTTAGACAAAATGCAGACTTTGATAATACATGAGCTTAAGTTTGGTTGGAAAATGCATTTAAACATTAAACTATAAAATATTAGTGCACACATTACATGAAATGTTATAGGTTCTAAAACAAATACACTCAAATAACACAAGGATGGTTATGAAATTAAATTCAATGATTACATTTCATTTAATAAGGTTTAGGCACACTCAATACATGCTTCCTAACACTACAGTTAATGCACTTTATTATTGAATTTGAGTACACCACTTTCAATTAGTATGAATGCATATAGGTTATAATTGTGATGTCAGGGGTTACAGCAAAATCCATGCTGCTCCTGCCTACAAAGCAATTACCCAGCTTTGGTGCAACCCAGCGGAAGTACAGTATGCAGCAGATAGATTGTTCCACTATGTGCAGCATTGCGGTTCATGACTCCATTGGAGGAACATTGTTTGCCGGAGCAGACTGGACAAAGCAGGAAGTACACCCACTGCAGGTGGTGCCCTAGTGGATCCGTATCATGTTGCCCACTGCAGGGGCATCACCAGACCCACAGACTTGGCACAAGAGAACAACCAGCACGCTGCTGTACAATGGCAGCCCGGGACCTTCATCATGCCACATAGGATGGGGCCTCTGGCTGGCTCCCATTGGAAACTGGGATGTGCCTGACGCCAATTGCCCAACTACATAGCCTGTTTGGGTGCTTCAAGAGTGGCTTGGACTGTGATCATACATGCTACATTGTCTTTTTCCCCCTTCCTGGAATGCCATACTGCCCTTAGAGATACACACGACTAGAGCTGGGCAGGGAATGCGCACTAAGTAAAGCTGCATCCCCATGTACAAAATGAGCAAACCAATCTGCGCTTCGAGTCTAGGAAAATGGAGAAGCAGCACTGATCAAATCAAGGCCAATACAGCACAGATAATTCCAGCAGCCAAGCATCAAACATAGATTCCGAGATGAAATCCCTGCTGCAAGCAATGCAGCATAGCCTAGTCTCCATAGACAGTAACATTGACACCCTCAATATGCCTATAAACAAAATGTCCAATAAGCTAGACAAACACACCCAGACTTGACATGGGTGAACAGCTCATCTCAGAAGTGGAAAGCAATGCAGAGCAGAAGAAGGCAAGACTGCTCAACGTGGAGAAAAATCTCTATTGAGGCCATGTTTGAAGATGTTGAGGTCAAGGTCAGGTCTTGGTACAACAATTTACACATCCCTGAGGCTGTGGAGATTGGTAAAATGGAATACTTTGTGGAGAACCTACTAACCACAATCTTTTGTGCTAACACCCTCTCTGGACTGTTAGTGTTGGAGCACGCTTACATGGAGCTGTCACGGAAACCCCCTCCTGCTGCACAGGTGCACCCCGTAGTTGCCAGGCTGTTAAACTACTGGGACTAGGATGCAGTGCTAAGGATGGCTTGTGAAAAAAACTGAACTTAAACTACAGGGCTAAGTGTCACATTCATTGCAGATTTTACACTCTCTGTCCAGGCGTGGCAGGAATACCTTCCTGTCAAAAAGAAGTTACAACAAGCAGGGACAAAATATACAATGCTGTACTCTGTGTGCCCCAGGGAGCACCACGAGCACAAGCAGCATGTCTTCTCCATGCCCTAGCTCGACTTGGCTTTCCTGAAGAAGCTTACTAAAGCAAGTCACTAGCAGTGGGGTCAATGACCAGAGGATCGCAGATTTGACAGTGGTTCTGAGGCTGCCTCCTAAAGTAAACGGAAACACATCCACTGGTTGATTGCTGCCTAAGGCCTACTGAGCTGCACCAGTTGCCACGTTAAAATCCTTTTCTGTTCAAATTAACTGTGCGGGTGATGGGGCATCTATTTACCGAATTATTTTTTTTATGTTTATGTTTTTTTTATGTTATTTATTTTCTTTCTTTTTTTTGCTACTGGGCATGAAGTCAAACAAAAACGCTCCCGGCTGCCTCCGTGAACAGAAGTTGAGTTGGCACTCTTGACACACCCCATTTGACTGATGCCCTCATGACCATTATTTGTGCAGAGTTTTTCTGTGATATTTGTTTAATTCTTTGTTTTGCTTTTTGGATCTGTTCTAGGGGTGGGGGAATTGGTTAAATGGCTCACTTGATGGTTGGGGAGGTCGGTGTGGTTGAGGGAGTAATAATAATAATAATAATTGGTTCACATTTGCAATATATCCCTTGTGCCAGGTCCTGACACTCATGTTACCATCACACAGATGTTGCCCAGATGTTTTCCTACCACCATAAAAAACATATTTCTCTAATATACACGAGATAAAACCCTCACTTAACCTCTAACATGGAATGTCAGAGGGCTGAATAGTTTGCTTAATGTATGCTTACCTGGCGCTACATGATATTTCAATAGCATTCCTGGTGGAGAGACACCTTACCAAGCTCACTGACGACCAGACGGATAGCGTGTGGGTATGTATGCTTCCTCATCCTTCTCATATTCCAGAGGAACTGCTATCTTAATAAAAATAGGGACCCATTTCCAAAACCTACAAACCTTTAATGATAAACAGGGGAGGTTTGTCGTCATGCAAGGCATACTTATGTGCAAACACATTACACTCGTTAATGTACACGACCCCATTATTGATGAAGCACGCTTTTTCCATATGGCATGTGCCATTGTGGTGTTGCTGTCTCCTAAGGTGGTCCTTTGAGGAGGTGTATTGTCCTAATGTGGCCCTTGACCACAGCCTGGATAGTTTGTCAAGCACGGCCAGCCTCAGACATTGAGCTGCAGTGGCGATGAGGGCTAGAATGATAGATCATACTCTGGTAAATGTTTGGTGTATAACACATGCTGACCGAAAACAAGGCATGTTTGTATCCTCATCATGCTCCTGACTGGACTTTTGGATATCCATCAGCAGTGTTAGTTCCTGGGTTACTATCACACAGCATCTTGCCAAAACCCTCAGGGACCATGAACCAGTTGTAGTGCGACTACAGGTCCCTGAGTTACTGTTGACAATCAGACTATGGAGATTCTCACAGGACTCTTTGAAAGATTAATTGTTCCGAGTTGAATTGCTTCCGGAAATTCGGGCACACTTTCATACTAATACTGTTAGTTATCCGAAATTCAGTATCCGAGTTTAGCATGGTATCGGATGTTTTTACGTCAGTGATAAATGGCCTCTAGAATGATAAACAGGATGGGGTTCTCAAATCACTGGGGCCAAGAAAATGTACGGTCTGGTTTGGCAGAGTCTCTGACCTCGGCAAAGATAAAAGAAAAAGTCACAGAGTACAATGACGTGCCCTGTAAAAAGTGAAGCACCTGGTTAAACAAGCAGTGGCATGGTGCAATGGAGAAGGCGAACATCCAAGCAGATCCCTAGCCAACTTTTTAAACTAATAAATAAAAGGTGAATGAATGAGAAGTACTTTCAGAGCACACCGCGAGCTGCAAGGGGCATCTGGGCACTTAGGTAAATATGCTTGTCCCTAGAAGCTCAGAGCTTGTTGGCAAACAGCCAGGTTTTCAGAGCTTGCTAGATAGTCTGATAGCCATATGTTAGTTAACATGCAAAGAGTCCCCGACATTGGCAATAGCAGAGGAGAATGGCCTACCTTCACTTCTAATCTATGGTCCCTGTGACACGCGCACTCGGGCATCCGTCCCCTTGCTCTCTTCCGGCTGCGCACAGACAACTTATGAGTGAGCACACAACAGCTGTGTAGGCGGAGAGTAGCATCACCCACGCTCCGGGGCCGATAGACCATTCGACCTCGTTGGACCATTGCATTCATGTCTTTAGGGGCAGCTCTATGCTGATTTAGGGCTGCCTCGTCTTTTTCTTTATGTATATCACCAAGGATATGCCTGTCATAATACCTTAGTGCTGCTGCCCCTGCCAGCCCCCCCCCCCCCCGAGGTCAATAACTGCTGACTGCTCAAACCTCACCTCGTGTTCATATAATCAAGGCTGAGCAAGAGGTATCCTCCATGGCAACTGTTAAACTTTTCAAGTACAGTGAGAAATGCTATTTTATAAAAGTTTTATAAGAGCACCTCATTACCGAGAAGCCTGGAATAAAAACATTAAAATTAAGTTTTTCTCTCTTCCTTTTCAATTAACTGTGTATTTTTTCTACAGTTTTTTTTACTTTACATGTCAAATTGATGTAAGCTGATGTGCATTAATTGAACTTAGGACCATATGTATACTTTTACACGCAAAACTGCGTTAGCGCAGTTTTGCGTGTAAAAGTATAGCACCGGCTAGTGCCATTCCTAGACGCCGGCCGGGCGCCATATTTATGGAATGGTGCTAGCCGGTGCTAATGCCCTGTTAGCGTCCTTGCAAAGGACGCTAACAGGGTGGGGGAGGCATAGGGTAAACCAGAGCTTGTGCGCCGAATTATGATGGCGCTACACTGTTTAGAGGCAAAAAGAAAAACCTGTAAACAGTGTAACACCATTTCCTGGCGCATAACCCCAATGGACATGGCTCCTGTCTTAGTAAAGACAGGAGCCATGCCCACCACCCCAATGACCATGCAGGGGGCCCCAAGTCCTATCCTATGTTGTCCCTCTAGGGTGGGTGGGGATGTCCCTGGGGCCAGGAAAGGGCACCTGTGGGCTCTTTCCATGGTCTCTGACCATGGAAAAAGGCCCACAGATCCCCTAACACCTGCCCATACCCAGGCGTTAAATAATGGCAAGCGCCACTATTCAAGGTCCCCGTCCCCCTGTGCTTGAATTTAGCACACGGGATAAATATGGCGTTAAGGCGATATCATAATTTTCTGGACGGGAACTCCTACCTTGCATATCACTGAAGCAAGGTAGGATTTCACGTCCAGAAAATGACGTTAAGTCCATATCTTTGCCGCTGGACGGGTTTAGCTCCAAAGTATAAATATGGAGTTAGGTTTGCGCTGAATTAGCATTAAAAAAATGATGTTAATTCAGTGCAAACAGGGTATAAATATGCCCCTAAATGTACTAATTTAGGTCATGAAAGAAAGGAAGCAACGGAATGCAAATCGTTGTCCTTGATTTGCTAAATTAATGTTTTTGCATTCATGTGTGGAGATTAGTACTTTCAATAAATGTCTGTCAAAGCAGTGATCTCTGATGCATTAAGTTGACATACTTACAAATGTGAATGAAATGAAAAGTTATAAAGAACTCTTATTATGGTTCACATGACATTTCTTGTGTGGCTTTCAATAGCTTGGATCTTGCTTTGACTATTAGGGACAGGCAAGAACGCTATCTTGCTGGCTTGTCACCTGTCACCTGTACAGATTTTGTTATGCCCTTGCTGGGGTGGCACTATGGCCCTGTGAGAGATCAAGTTCTGATAATAAATTAGTGGCACATAGGTAGCATATGGCAGCTAATAAATATGGAGTTTAAAAGCGTAGCCAAGAAAAATAACATAGAAATGAATCGTTCAAGTTTAAATTGTGGTGGACATTTGTGCCTACCTTTTGTATTTCGGACACCATGTTTAACATGAAATTATTTTGCATTTATACATGTGTGATTTAACAATGAAAATTAGTATGAAAGTATTATTTCCAAATAGAAACAGTGGAAATGAAATATATTATTGAGTATTAAATAAATTCAAATTAAACGCACTTACATTGATCATAATGAATTTTGTGTTTAGAAAATACGAATAACTTTAAAATTGCTTTGAAATAACATGAATGAAGTTTAATGAAATAAGTTGCTTTGCATATTTGGGCCCAGATTTAAGAGGGCCTAATGCCACCTTAACAACACATTAGTGTCACTTTTGTTTACGCTAATGTGGCATTAGGTGGTCCAAAACTCTGCGCCATATTTACATAGTGGCGCAATGTTGCATTGCGTCTATTTGTAACCCCTTACACCACATTATGCCTGTGCCAGGCATAATGTATGCATAGGGGACATTCCCCCATTAGGGGGGCTGAAACAATGGTGCAAAGAAATCTAAGAGATTTCTTTTATCAGCATTTTCAACGCCTGCTCAGAGCAGGTGTTAAAAGGAGGCTCCCATTCTTTTCAATGGGCCTCCGGGTGCTTTGCAGGACTAGCGTCAAAATTTGTGACGCTAAGCCTGCAAAGCGCCGAACTAGCCTAAAATGCTGATAGTTCCCTAACTACCGCCAAGGTGTGCGTATATTAAATACGGCGCACATATGGTGGCATTGGGGGGGGGGCGCTAAGAGGTGCATGAAAAGTGGCGCTGCACTGGGTGCAGCACCACTTTTAATAAATCTGCCCCTTGATTTTAATTTAAAGGTGTGCAATAGGTTTATTAATGTATTAAATGTTATAATGTGCATTAGGCTTTCTTAATATGACTAGGCCTGAAAGTTCATTTCTGCAAGCAGCAGTGGAAAGTTTCTGTTAATTTTGTCCTTTAACTTGTATTCTTTTTCTCTAGGGAGCAAATGTTTTGTTGAAATGTTCTATTGTATTCCAGGAGAAGAGCATGTTTCAAGCTTATCTAATGTAACAATATTTGTTCTAGTTGCTGAGGTGCACAGGAAGATTCATAAAGCTTATGTGAAAGTTATTGTGTGTCATGGGAAAGGAAATGTTAGTTGCAGATTATTAGAAAATGTTATATTTTAGGGTTACCATATGGAGTCAGTAGAAACAATGGACATTTACTGAGAGAATTTCATACTGTATCAGAACTTGGTGGAGCCATCTACAGTGATCGGATGCTGAAACTGACGTCGAGTGTGTGCCGACCATGAGGACCAATCAAATGGATTTTGGTTATTGTAACTAGTGAAGAACTTTGGAACTTATGTCAGTCTTCTCCAGTCTTTTCCTCTGCTTGGTAGAGTTTAGAACTCTATTGGAGTTTGTCTATTTTGTTTAAGTCTCCTGATGAGTTTTCTTATCATTATTTTAATTGCCCTATTCTGTTATGTGGTTCAATACTAATAAGGCCAACCAATTCTGAACTGCTGATCTGTCCTATGTGCAGCTCGTGTTCTGCACCACCTTGATGCTGCTGTCAAACGACACCAGAAACTGGTCAATATTCAGCTTGATGAATCAACGCTGTAAGTTACCCAAGTTAGATATTTTCCAAATTATTTTTGCCTTCTTTTATTTTTGCTTTTGCCCGCATGTGTTAGCCCATTCTCACACATGCAAGTCGCAACTCAGGTTAGTGTTGGGAATGGCCCAGCTCTGAAACTAAATTGCCATTATCTGCTTTGATGTCTGGTAATAATATGCATATTGTGTTGTCGCTAATCTACATTATTCTTTTGAAGTGTCTAACAGCACTGATGTTTAGTAGGTTGAATCTTTTCAGATGCTTTGGTCAGCCTATGATCTTCATGTATATTTATAAGTTAGTTTTGCACACCATTTATGTGACATTGATTTTGGGACTGCAATAAAGCTTTGAAACTTTATTCAAGTTGGAGTTTTGTATTAGTGTTGAATTATTTGTGGTGTTTAATATTGTTTATCAGGTTTTATGGTATTGACTTGTGGTTGTTTGATCCTAACTACTGACTTTGTCATCAAGCCCAAAGGTTCACTCAACCTCTGAGGGTGAGTATTTAGGATGGTGTCTCACCTGTGTAATGTCCCAACATCCCCTAGCATCACCCTTGGTCGAAGCAGGAGGAGAGGCCAATTTTATTACCCATACCGCACTAGTGCTTAATAGCGCTCCTCAACCACCCCAGCGTGCAACACCAATACTGACTTGGTTGTGTCCTTGCTGGGGTGAGACTACTTCCCCCTGCATTACCCTTGGTTGAAGCAGAAGGCGGGCCAACTTTTATACTCACGCCGCACTATCGCTTAATGAAACTAAAAAAGAAGGGGGTAGCCCCTATAACCTTCTGGAGCTTAGGCTACACTTCTGGAAAAGAAACAAAGGAATATAGCTCTAGCAGGATGAATATACTGAAAATTTTCAAGCAGGTAAACGTCTTATTTGTAACCTCACTGGGACTGAAATCAACCATTAAGGTTAAATCCTGTATTTTCTAATAAACAAAGTCAAATCATTATTAGAGGCATTTCAGTGTTACAATCAGAAAAACACCAAAATACAGTTCACATCACAATATTTGCTTTTGCCACATAACTAACATATTTTACAAACAAAATGAGAAAGTTATGTGCATCATACATTAAATAAAATGTCAAAAATCAACATTGATGTGTAGGTTAAATTTAGGACCTCGATGACGGACAGTAATTAGTTGTTACAGGTGACAAAAGAGTGCCGTCTGCTGATAAGAATGCCCAGTTATGGTAGATCAGCTTATAGTGTGCACAAATCAATTGCATAGAGATGTGGCTTTAACATTGGTCTACAACAAAATTTTAATTCCTTATTATTTCTTCTTGTTTGGTGTTAGTTCTGGGAATTATGGGTTGATGCGTTTCAGCCTTGTAATTTGTGGCTTCTTCAGGACTATGCAGAGCAAATATCACCCAGGCTTAAAATAAAAAAGGATCAATCAGTGAAATGAGCTGCACAAGTCAAAAAATATATTTAAGAAAGTTAATTTAGAAAAAGGTGGGCTGGTGTGTATTCTCTTAGCACATTGTGCAGAAAAGTGAATCATGCACCTTTTATCTGAAGTCCTCCTCAACTCCAACGGTGCAGGACGTGACCAGACTTGGCCTGGGCCAAAAGTGGGCCCTTCTTTATCCCACCAGAGCCTTACTACATCTAGGGAACACTAGTAGCTTTGGGAAGGAGGGGAAGCCATCAAATATAGTTATCATCAAAACACCCTAGGTTTGCAAGAGAGATCTTTTCCAGGTCTCCAACATTTAATACAAACCCTGGCAATATCACACTCCTTCCGCTGGGCAATTTGTATTGTCATCTGCACCCCATTCTGCAGGGAGCCAGATGCTCCACCTTTTGACTGGTTCTCTTTTGCTGATTGCCCATTCTCTATCCCTACACCAAATAGGTTTGAGGCACTAAGCTATGTGCAGGAGATAGATTAACATAACATCCCATGGGATCTTCTCTATCCAGAGGATGTGAGTGATCGGACTATTCATCCTTTAGGCCCCAACTCTGGGCCCACAGGTCCATCAGCCCTCCTCCAATTATTCTACTTTGTTAGCTGGGGAAGTTGTATCAACAGACCCTAGCCCAGATGCCTCAATTCCTCTGTTAACATCAGTGGGATATAAGGGAAAGTTTGTTTACCTCATGGAACATTTTTGGGCTTGAAAGCTAATTAAACATCCCAAATTGGGTCTATTCTCACATGATCTGTGTAATAAAGTGGCAATCCAAATACTTGAGAAGTAGGTTCTTTATTTGAAGTACCTTATCCACAACACAGCAAGACAGCCTCCCATCAACAGCTCTCCTCCAACCTCAGAATTCTCCCCCACCAACACTCTGATCTGACATCAGTTATGACATCAGTCCCATGCACAGAATTCCTTTCACTCCTCAAGCTACCACAATCTGCCTCCAGAAAACCTGAAATGTAGAAACCTCTCATGTGAAGGGGTTCTCCCCCATTTCCACACCTGCTATCCTGTCATCATCAGGTCACCCTAAGAGTAGTCTCCAAATTGTAATTTCAAACTTGTCGGCTGTGGTTATTAGGAGGTCTTTTAAAGCCCCGCCCTATTATCAGCTTGTGCATTCGTTCTTTATGGGCGAGTCTGATTTGGTTTTAATCAATGTTTATAACAGTGTGTTTGACTTGTCTCGCAGCAAGGGTATTTTTGCTCTAGAGGCGAATCTAGGTATGTTCTTGCATGCCAGCCTCCCAAATTATTCTATTTTATGGGCTGTGGACTTTAATATACAGAAATGTCCTTCTTCAGCAAAGCATTTGTGCGGCATTACTGATTTAGCAGGTGAGGGAGTCTTACACTTCTTACATAACACCTATGGACAGTGTCTTAATTCCTTTATTTCTAAATTTGACCTCTCACTTTTGGAGACACATAATGAAGTGAATAGTGTCCAGGCCCCCTCTTTTATTGGCTATTACGACCATTGACCATATTCTATTCTCTCTCCCTGCTACAAATTTTGTTCTTGATCGTAGGATAATACCAACTACAGTGAGCGATCATAACCATTGGATTATAGTCATGTTGTTACATGCTGAGAGTCTGGGGGTGAGCACTAGTGTTAATGGTGTTCGGATTGAATGGACATAGGTTGATCCTTCAGTTATGTTGCAAAAGCTGGTAATTACAAATACGACAGAGTTTAAATATTGTTTTGGAAAAAAAGGTGGATAACTCAGGGGTAATCCATGCATTCAAAACAATCACTAAGTCATTCAATGCCTTTTGGACCCAACGCCCTAGACACCAGTCATCAATGAAACACGCATGGTATGACCACTTGTGCACTCAGGCAGCAAAGTTGCTGTGGATTGCCCTGCGTAGCTCACCTAAGGATCATATTGATATTAAATTACTCAAGAAGGATTATGACTTGGCATTAGCCAATAGGAGAAATGTGCACATGGAAGAGGCCTGAACTAATTTGGCCCAAGCAGCTGAGACCAACTACGCCACCTGTTCTGGAATACGGTTAATGCCCCTTTTTTTAAAAGGTGATACTGTTGCCAAACATATGTGCCCCCTCATGTGTGGGTCAATCATTTTTTGGGCATTTTTGGCACCTTTGTGGGTGATACAGGTACAACAGTCAACCAAACTTGTAGCAGTTCCTTAGAAGTGACTTTGGGGGAGGTCCTTCTTGCCCTGCACTGGAGTGCAGTGCAGGGGATAAAGCACCTGGCCCTAATGGTTTCCAGGTCGATGCCTTTAGGGTTGTGGGTGATCTTTGGGGCCCGTCCTGACCCGTATGCTCAATGCAGCTGCAGGGGGCATGATTCCCCCTAGTTGGACTGACTCTATCGTAGTGCCTATTTTCAAAAAAAGGGGACAGATCAGACCCAAAGTGCTAGGCCCCAGTGGGAAATGTACTCAATCATTTAAAATCAAGAGAGGAATCAGACAGGGTTGTGTTTTGGCCCCATTCTTATTTTCTTTATACATTAACTTGGTTGATGCAGGACTCTGCAGGCCGACATGCCCATTGTTGCCACTGTTATTCTATGCCACCAAAGTAATACTAATGTCAAGAACTGCTGGCAGTCTACGGAGATTGATGGAAACCTCTGCTGATTTCAAGGATGGGAGTAAACTGAAGCTCAACAATGCTAAAACATTTAAGATGATATGTGGTAGAAAGATACAGAAATGTAGGACTTTTTGTATTAAGGGCTTCCCAATTGAGAGGGTTAACTCATTTAACTATTTGAGTATTTTTATGTCCCAGTATTGACTCATGGGTTAATCTTGAACAAAATGCTAGATTACAAATGAGCAGTCTGTGAGGGTGTTTTCCAATTTTTTAGCAAACTTGGCAGCCGCCCCAATTAAAGAAATGGTTAATATTTCTAAAGCTAAAGAATTGTCAGCTGCTATGTATTGAGGGGACCTTTGGGGCTATATGCCTTGTGGTCCTCTTCAGGCTGAGATGAATGGCTTCCTTAAGCATCTGCTCAGCACTCCTTCCTCCGTTTTGACTTATTGTGTCCACAAAGAAAGTGGGCTAACCTATTTGGAGCCAGTCTTGCTCTGGGCTCTATCTGGGGAAAGCCTGAAACGTCCTTCACAGAATCTATTATTATGGATTGTCTAGCACTTGATCATGTTTTTAACATCCTCTGGCTTTCCTGTATGAATGAACCCCTGAAAATGTTGCATTGTCCCTCTGTGGATCGGACCCAATATAGCGTGTTGGCCTTGCATTAGAGGGGGGGTCAAAGCATTTTACTTAGGTGCTAGGTCCGGAAACATGGCCCTCACGGAGTCTAGGAAACACATGGTAGCCTTATATACGTCAATCACTTTTGGGGATGGTTTCCAACCATATCTGACTATGGTCTCAATCCCCAAATATCGATTTGTTTTAACTAGGTTTTGGCTGTGTATAGTACATTTTTAGTTGTCTTCCCTTTTATGAAGCAGTATGACTCCATGCCCTTGTGATGTCACTTCCAAGCAGAGCGCTCAGCACTTTGTTCTATTTTGTAGTTTTTATAATGGGCTATGGAGATACTTTTGAAACCATGTTTTATAGCAAATATTATTAGGGATCATAATAATGCTTTACATTTTTTGGCCCATATTTATACTTTTTGACGCACAACTGCACCAACGTAGTTGTGCGTAATTTTTTTTTACCGCCGGCTAACGCCATTCCAACGCGCCATGCGGGTGCCTTATTTATGGAATGACGTTAGCCGGCGATGCGGACTGGTGTGCGTCCAAAAAAATGACTCACACCAGGCAGCGGCGGCGTATGGGAAAATGGGGGTTGTGCGTCAAAAAATGGGGCAAGTCAGGTCTGAGGCAAAATTCAGGCCTCAAACCAGATTTGCGCCATTTTTTTTGACGCCCAACCTCCATTGACATGACTCCTGTCTTAGCAAAGACAGGAGTCATGCCCCCTTGCCCAATGGCCCCTGGGCATGGTCATTGGGCATAGTGGCATGTAGGGGGGACCAAATCAGGCCCCCCTTTGCCACAAAAAAAATCTGAAAAAAATACTTAACCGAACTTACCTTTACTTCCCTGGGATGGGTCCCTCCATCCTTGGGTGTCCTCCTGGGGTGGGCAAGGGTGGCAGGGGGTGTCCCTGGGGGCAGGGGAGGCACCTCTGGGCTCCTTCCGAGCCCACAGGTCCCTTAACGCCTGCCCTGACCCAGGCATTAAAAAACGGCGCCCATCAGGCTGTGCGTCGTTTTTTAAGGCCCACCCCCTCCTGTGCGTCAAAATGACATCAGAGTATAAATATGGAGCACAGGCCTTAAAGTCATTTTTTGGAAGGGAATTCCTGCCTTGCATATAATTAACGCAAGGCTGGTTCCCCCTTCCAAAAAATGACGCACATGGTGGAATTTTGACGCCCGCGGGGTCGGACGTCAAAGTATAAATATGGGGCAGGGTTTGCGCCGATTGTGCGTAAAAAAAATTGACGCACATTCAGCGCAAACAGAGTATAAATATGCCCCTTTGTGTGGATTGAAGGACCCCTTTTTTTAGGGTCAATGGCAAAGTGCTCTGTCCCTGATGTAATCTCCTTATGGGCTTTTAACCACACCCATCATTTTGGTTGGTTTGGGGGCTTGTCTTTTAAAATTCACTAGTGAAAGGCATGCTTACGTAATGCCTTTTCCGGTGTTTAGCCCTCCTCAAGCACACCGGCCAACTACTGAAAATATACGAGGCTCTATGTTTTCCGTGTGGTTTCTGGACTACTTTTTCTCTTTATTTCGCAAGCAGCATGATCTCTGGGGGCAGTAGTCGAGCGATTTGCAAGACATCAACCCTGTTACATGGCTAATTGCATTTTTGCCAGTTACATGGCTAATTGCACTTTTGCCGGTTATATGGATATTTGCACTTTTGCCGATGCGTTTCATTGCGAGCGAACTTCTGTTTCCTTTTGTGTGTCCTCGTCATGCTTCCTGGTGGCCGTGGGCTCACATATGTGAAACTGTTTTACTTTTCAGTTTATGCAGTAACAAAAGTCCAGTTAAGAGTTTAAAACTCGAATAGCTGTAACTCGAGCAAAAGTGAGACCTGTTGCGTTGCAAATGCTTGTGTATTTATGTATTGCCTCATATGTATGGGGAGAACTTTCTATTAACAGAAGTATTACTCTTTAGCTCTTCAGTATGGATTATTTGCACTTTATTTTACTTTGTTGTGTTGTTTTGTATGATGAGTCAAAGCAATTCCACTTGAAACTGTCCTCTGAGGCGGGGTTTACATTTCTCTTTCAAGATTTTTATGTGCACTGTTGAGTATTTTATGTCTCTGCATTGTTTATATATTTAGGGGGTGGCTAGAATAGGGACAGTTTTATATTTTAGTGGGCAACATGGTAGGAGAGGAGCCTCCTTTAATAGATATTGTTTTTAAGATTCTCAGTTTGATTTGATTTGTTCTTATTTGCAAATTATGGCTGTTTTATATTATTGTTGTTATTGTATTTTCTGTGCTGTTTTATGGTCAACTTGTTTGAACTGAATAAAGATTTTGAAACTGAAACTGACTATTGAGGACCGACAAGAACCCTATCTTGTCTAGAAATGTGTTCGCTTGTCACCTCTATGCACACACAAATACGAACACTAGTTCCCATTAGTGCCTACTTGCCACTTGGAAAGCAATACCGCCTAACATACCCTTCGAACCAGGCAAATGCGAAAGAAAATCCTCCATCTTGCTCGTGCCTTATTTGCTGTTCTCTTCCTCCAAAGACCCACTGGTCTAAGACCCGCATTTGTACTTGCTATATCTAGAGCTGCCTAAAAATGCTTTTAATTTGGGCTCACAATTTGTTTTAGAGAACACCCTAATTCAGATTCCAAGTGGTCAAGTGCGCAATTCTAGTGCCACCCACAAGCACTCCGCCAATCACTTAATAATATTACAAGCACTGCATAATCTCCGTCACAGAGAACCCAATTAATAAGGAGCTAAGGTGGATTTGGACATCCATTTGTTGATCCTTTCTATGGGGTGCTTTGGTTGCTCCACCATTTTCTAGATTTCGTCTTTCCTATATGTTCATGTGTTAACGCGTCCGTCTATGTCAATTTATACACATCAGGACTCGTTTTAGGACAATGAATCTTTGGACCCAGTGGTGAGTCTCCGTAAAACGAGATTACCAATATTAAATCAATAGCATTATTAAAAGTTAGCGTCAACACATATTTCACAATAACCATTAATGAACCTTCGGCGCATTCATTAGTTCTCAGACTCAAATAACTGCACCTTGAAGGAGGATTTTGTGAATTTATTCCCTATTGATTACAATCTAATAATTTTTTGAGTTCATTCGGTCTAGAAATCTAGACCATTCGAGGTAATAATAACAATCATACATAAAAGAAAAGAGTGATAAAAACATGGTAACAATGTAAAACCAATAGTCGTCAAAACATTCTAGCAATAAGAACAACAGGACAGAGCATTTGATCAAATATATAAATACAATAAAGTAGGACATAAATAGATGTAGTAAAAAAAAGGGGACAGAGCTAAAAATTAAGGTATAAAACTTTTTGTCTGGGGGACCAGTGTGCACGAGCAGAAGACAAAAAGACAGAGATAGTCTGATTAGATTAAAAAATAAAAAATAGAATAAAAAACATTATCAGAATACCAATCAAAAAACAGCAGTAAAAGCTATATGGGAAGGCTATATAGGCTAGTGCAGTCTCAGGAAATCATGAAGAAGGCAACAACTTCCTAATGGAAATTTCCTGCTAAAAACAATACAGGAAGATAAAAAGAGCAGATTAAAATCCTTCTAAAGACTAATATAGAGATGACTCAGGAGCTTTTGGATGCAATGAATTTGCGACGGATGTACCAGGTCTCCGATAAGTATTTGGTGACTGGAATGGCTACCCTGGGAGAGAAATCATGCGTGCAGATTCTAATGGCAGTCGCTCTATCCTGAAATGACATATTTTTACAGAGGGGAATAATCCACCTCTTTCTTGGTGTCTTATACAGAGGGCAGAAGAATAATACATGCTCTGATGATTCTTTACAATGTTGGCAGAAAATACACCTATCATTTGTAGCGATGTTAGATGGCCAATGGGCCGTGAACCCATTGATAGGCAATGTACCATATCTTAACTGCAGGTAAAGAGCGCGGGCATACGGAGGGATAGGGAGGTTCAGGAAATTCTCGGCCCAGGGTTCATGCTTAATTTGAAGAAAATCCATTGTTAACCTACCCGCCCCCTTTTGGTGCAAGGAATCTTCGTTAACTTTCTCCCAATATCTGCTTGTGACAAATCTCCTAGCCTTATCGGGGATTTGATCCGGGTGGTTCCAATAATGGGGAAGACCCATTTTATCCCAGGCGGTTTTCATCTCTTTCAGCCAAGGGATTCTCTCCAATGCCTTGGGGGCAGCTATCAACTCTCTTATAGCCAGCCTATATGGTTCAAGTTCAGCAGATTTCCATAGACGAATCCAGTAGGAAAGGGGTCTTAAGGCCGCTATGGTTTTAATGCCATTTAAACCAAGGTCAAGCCTTAAAGGGGTCATTGGTGTACCTGTACCTAGCCTGGACACCTGCCTAAGGAAAATGTTTTCCTTGGTTTGCAGAATGTCCAGGTTTTTGTTGGACCCCCAAAGTTCCGCTCCATATAAGGCCGCTGCTCTAATTTGAACATTATAAATCTCCGCGAGAATGTTCAGAGGGGGGCTCGGAGCCTTTCTAGATCTACGGACTAAGGCCCCACCTCTTTGGCTTATGATCAGAGCCCCTTTATCAATAGCTGCCTTCCATTTGCCTGATGTAGATAATCTGAGACCCAAATAGTCAAACTCTTCAACTTTCTCCAATGGGGTTGAATTCATCTTAATATCAGTACGCAATCGTTTTTTAGAGTTAGTGAATATCATGAATTTAGTTTTCTTAATGTTTACTTCTAAACCATAGTCGCTACAGTAAGCACAGAACTGGTTGATCAGGTGTTGAATTCCCATTGGCGATTTTGACAATAGGATCGTATCATCTGCATAAAGCAGACAGGGGATTTTTTTCCCACCCAGTTTCGGAGAATCATTTATGCAGTTCTCTAGGTAGTGGATACAATTATTAATGTAGAGCAGAAAAAGAGTAGGTGCCAAAACACAACCTTGTCTAACTCCTTTTTTGATAGCTACAGGGTCAGTCAGCTCGCCCCCTTGTCCACACCTGATTTGGGCAAAGGTATTTTGGTGCAATTGAGCTATAAGTTTCAGGAGGCCAAATGGCACTCCCATGTTTGATAAGGTTGACCACAGCAGATTCCTGGGGATCAGGTCAAATGCGGCTCTTAGATCTACAAAGACCACATAAAGGTTACCCCTCCCCAGGTCAACATTCTTCCATTTTATAGACATAAATCTTAGGGCTTGGTCAACTGTGCTCACTGCGGGTCTGAAACCCGCTTGTAAATCAGAAAGAGCTTCAGACTCAATAATCCATTCCTCAAGGTGGGACAGAAGATGTTTCGCATACATTTTTTGAAAGTTATCGAGGAGACTGATTGGACGGTAGTTAGCTGGAGTGTTTGGATTTCCTTTTTTAAAGATCGGTACAATTTCAGCCCCTTTCCAAGTAGATGGAACTGGAGCGCCCGCTGCGATTGCATTGCAGATAAAATTGAGGTAGGGAGCCCATATGTCAGGTCTAGATTTATATAGATCACCTGGAATTTTATCTGGGCCAGGAGCCTTCCCCCATTTCAGGGAGTCTATTGCAGCTCTAGTTTCGGATAGAGAAAATGAAATTGGAATGATCTTTTGGTTTAATGAATCATTGGGGGGCCACAGAGAAACTTCTGGTGGACCTCCATAAAGTTGCCCAAAATGCTCTACCCAAGTTGCTGAGAGGATTGTGGAGCCAGGCGCGGCAGGAGAGTCAATGTCATTGTCAGCTATTAGTTTCCAAAACCTGGATGTATTATTAGATAAAGCTGAATCCAGAATAGTGGCCCATCTGGCCTCCTCCCAGCTTCTGCGTGCCTTTGAGCATTCCTTCTTATAAGCGCCCCTGGCTATTCTCAGTGTCGCAGCGTGGCCTTCTTTAATTGCGTCCAGGAGAGCTAATTGTGCTATTCTGCAAGAGTTATTGAACCAAGGAGCATTGTATTTTTTTTTGAAGTTGTTGGCAGTCTCTTTTATAAAAAGTTGTTTTAAAGATTGGAACAGATCAGTATGGGCTGTGAGAAGGCTGACGCCCTCCTCAGACTCGTCTAACCGGGTCATACACTCCATATGCTTTGCAAGCAAGCTATAAATAGATGCCAGATGATTAGGGGAGGAGATAACAGATTCCCATTTAAGATTGCATCTATTATTAGTTAGGGCTAGATGGGAAGCATTAGACCTAGGGTGAGGTACTATGAGTGAAGGAAAAAGACCTCTGGTTGATAGAATCAGAGGATCGTGGTCGCTCACGGGCTGCTCCTCTACCCTCATATCTACCATGTGTCGCCAAAGGCGGATATCAAGAAATATGTAGTCAATGCGACTGCTATATTCTCTGCGCCTAAAAGTGGGTCGCAAAATAGTATCCGAATGTGAGCGGCCATTACAGGCTCGGAGGCCATGGGCTAGTGCAATGTCAGCCAAAAAGCGCGCAGATTTGTTCAATCTTGGTTTTTTGTTGGAGACTAGTTGGGGGATGCCCCAATGGGCATCCTCTTCTTTGCAAATTCCTTGGACTAAAGGATTGGGTTCAAAAGTAACATTAAAATCTCCTCCAATTAAGACAAAAAAGGAGGGATTGCTTTTAAGAAGATAGTCCAAATTCGACAGAACGTCAGGCTCAGAGTGGGGGCTCGCATTCCTGTTATAGATATTTATTAACAGGAGGGGTTTTTCTTCAGAAATCATTAACAATAAAGCTTGCAGGTCCGGGCAACCTGTATCTAATTCTTCTATCTTACATCTGAGAGAAGTGTTTAGCCACACAAGCAACCCTCCCGAAGGTCTCCCAGAGGATGACTTGCGGGCCGAAACCCAATAGCTTTTGAAACCGAGTCTATATTTGGGTTCTAATGCCCATGTTTCTTGAAAAAGACAGATCAAGTGATCATCAATAAGGTTACCCCAACCTGGGCTTTGTAATTTGCTTTCCAATCCAGCTATGTTCCAGCTGAGTACCTTATCGAGATCCTCTGAGCATGAGGACCCAACTTTATTCTGGGAATACAAAATACTAGGGGGGGGACTATTAAAGACCATGATGCTTCCCTCGGGTGGGTTAAGACCAAGAGATTTCTCGTTCTGTGTCTTTAGAACCACGCTAGATGTAACCCCAACACTGTTTGGATTTGGTGAAATGACCATACTGATGTGACCCGAGGTATAGGGAGCAATTGACAAATTAGAAATGCATTCCTCAGTTGCTTGACATGTTGAACTTGTGGGTGAACCCGGGACAACAAAATCTGCCAAGATGTTAGGGCCAATAGAGCAAATGGACTCAGCTTCACAGTTAGACAGTACCACATCCTGAAAGGCGTCTCCTAGTCAATCTGCCTCAGAGAGAGAAGATAGGGGACGTCTAGGACCAGTTACGGGGGTAGGCAGTGTATAAGTAACCGAACCAGCCCCGTATGATGGTGATGGTTGGGTGCTCCAGGACGACATGGAAGGTGGATAGAACACTTGTAACCTGCAAAGAGAAGTTTTGCCAGTTGTAGGATAAGGTCTGTTAGCAATTAAAGAAAGTCGTTGAACAAGATCGGGGGAATTAAAATTAATGACAATACAGTCCCCAGATCCAATCTTCGCTAGAGGACCTACCCACCCAACCCTTCTCACCATCAATATCGAAGGTGACATGGAAAAGGCAAACCCCGCATTCACATGCAACCAGTGAATAACCTTGTTTTTAAGTTCAAAAAAAGATTCAGAAAAATGAGGTTTGAGTTCGGGAACATTGGATATAATAAGAACATAAGGGCATGATTCAGATGGTAAATGAAGCACTTTAGGTTCTTGAGAGTCCCTACTCTTATCCTTCTTCTGGTATGCTGGTTGTGAGAATTCCCTAATAGGGGTGCCGTCTCCCGACTTAGTTACTGGATTATTCCATGAGGCAGTTCCTTTTGGTAAGGGAGCTAAGGCCATGTGGGGCTTATTCGTCAGGATACTGGGAGCTTTAGCGGAACTAGGCCGGTCGTGAGTTAAAATAGGAGGAAAAATTTTGGGTATTTGGCCAGTGTGACTATTGGAAGCAAAAGAATCATGATTAGGTTGAATTTCTACAGGTAAAGAAATTATAGGTAGCTGCCTGCTCGTGAGACTTTCAAGTTTGTCCTCAATTATTTGAAGACGGTTAGAGATAGGAAGAAGTAATTTAGAGAGCTCATCTCTTATGAGATCCCTAATAGACTCATTTACATAGGGGTTAATGGTATTATGTAAGGAGATTGATGCCATATCATTAGTAGAAGGTTGGGCCAAGTTGGAGGGACTCAGGGTTCTGGAGCGTTTATTTTTGAGGACAGATTCCCTTCGCTTCCTTTTCCCTTTAGTATTGGATTCAGTTAAAGTAAGGGAACCTTCTGTTGAGGGACACTGGGCCAACAAGGTTGGTGCGACACCAATGGCAGGTGCATTTGGAGTTACATCTTGGATCTCTTGAGGAGTTTTAGACGGAGGAGGGGAAGGGATAGACGGTACCGACTGGAGCTCTAGTCGCGGGTGGGGCTGTGAAACTGGGCTATCATGGGATAGACTTATGGATGCGGAAGGAGGGGCGGTAAGGCGTCGTTGCACTAATTCTATTTCTCTTTCAAGTTCCCCAACGGCCTTTTGTAAAAAGCCATCCAGGGTTTTGTTAGAGTGCAGTTTCCCATCCAATCCCCCCCACGTCGGCGGCCCATTTTGCCAAAAACCAAGGGCCTTTAATGAGCTCCTGAATAATAGTGATGGTTGGGCCTTTTGGAACCCAACTTCTGCCCCAAGCAAGCGTTAAGTGGACTTCTCAAGTCCTGCTATTTGCGGATCTCAGGGACGAAACTACGGTCAAAGGCCCAGGTACATATATGTGTGTGTAGTTTGGCCCAATCCACTTTTCGTGAGCAGGCAGGCACAGGGCGGAAAATGAATGGAGAGTTCCAACCCCTGCGCCACGTTCCACCTACCAAAAAGACAAATTTACGGTTAGAAAATATATGGGGATTAGTGGGAGATTCAAGTAGGAGCACAACGGGGCGAACAAAGGCGGGTTTATATTGGTAATTAACCACGAGCTAGGTAGAGGCCTAGAGCTTTGAAGGAAAACTACCCCAACACTGTGTGAATAGGCTTGAGTATGTCCTTCAGGCAGTCAAATACAGAGTGGTTATCTGGGACCACAGTTAAAAATAAGTGTCAGAGGGGTGGCCCTGCCCTGCCTCTTCCTGGCAATGACGGGCAAGGACGGGCCCGCCCTTGGCCCGGGCTTCGCCCGGGCGCCGCCCGCGCGCGTCCCGCGGAGCGGGAGCGCACACGCAGTTTTAAAGGGCTCCTGCCCTGATCAAAAGGCAGCTCACAGCTGCTGCCCGTCACCTCCTCCGGCCCCTGCAAGTTTCGGCGTTTCCCGCGGAGCGGGAGCGCACACGCAGTTTTAAAGGGCTCCTGCCCTGATCAAAAGGCAGCTCACAGCTGCTGCCCGTCACCTCCTCCGGCCCCTGCAAGTTTCGGCGTTTCCCGCGGAGCGGGAGCGCACACGCAGTTTTAAAGGGCTCCTGCCCTGATCAAAAGGCAGCTCACAGCTGCTGCCCGTCACCTCCTCCGGCCCCTGCAAGTTTCGGCGTTTCCCGCGGAGCGGGAGCGCACACGCAGTTTTAAAGGGCTCCTGCCCTGATCAAAAGGCAGCTCACAGCTGCTGCCCGTCACCTCCTCCGGCCCCTGCAAGTTTCGGCGTTTCCCCAATCTAATAATAAACGCATTAGTCTCAAAACCAAAAAGCATAAGAACATAATCACAAGGTGGCAACTACGATAAGTTTTCAATAATGCGATGATCAGAAACATAAGATAGATGCGTCAGCGTAAGTAGAACACAGTATATAATAATCCATAGAATATCAGTTCAGCATAGCCAATGTCAGTCACGTCAGTTCCGTCAGTCAAATGAACACCTCATCTAACCTCAAATTAGCATTAGCATGTTGGGCTTCATGCAAAACAATTTAGAATATCAATTTGGAAAACATCTAACTAAGATACTTAATTAAACATACAGCAGAAACCTAGAAAGAAAGGCAAATAGATTCCGTTAGCATTATAATTACCCTCCTCGAGATAGGTCAGCACACAGGATCAGTCTTCGTCTTCAGGACATCAGTTGAGTCATCGTCAGTCTATCTAAGTGGGAAACAAGGAACATCTTCCCCTTAAGGGGGAAAGTTAACGGGGCAATCTATGGACAAGGTTATTTTCTAAGTCTCAAGTCACCAAATAGAGTGACAGAGTTTCTGGATGCAATCAATATCATTCCCTGCCTAATGTGTCTCGTCTCTCGTGTCACGAGTTTTTATCCCTTTTTCGTGATACATTCCCCCAAAATTCTATTGGTTAATAACTACACCCCATTATTGGTAACCAATCAAATTATACATTAAGTAATGCATTTGTCATTTCTTGATATTAGCTCGTCTTCTAATTGGTCTTCATAATCGACATTTTCGTAGGTGGCATGTCCGGGGTTACTTCACCATTTTGGCACACGTCTCAGGTCAAAAGTTCTCTTCTCCTCGCTTCATTGTCCTTGGAAGTATCTGTGTTAGTTTCAAATCACACAATTTTGAACTAAAAGCTACTAGCATACGAATGGGAACATTCCTCTATGTTACTAACAAATACAGAAAAGAACAATAGCTGGGTCATGGTCGTTTGCAAGTCCGCATACTGGAGAAGCAAAAAAATACGCTTTTAAAATGAGAGTTACATAGCTAGTTCGCGACTCATGCTAACTTAAGACATACAAGTTCTAATGAATACAGTTTTGATCGTAATAATACATATAACTGAAAGATTATTATTAATTCAGCATTAGTGTTCACAAATGAGTAAATCTTCACGTTTATTAATATATTTCAATTATTAATTATTAATATTGCATTGTCAAATGTAAGCATTTCACGTCTATAATATATAATATTTAAACTACGCTCTCTCAGTCCCTCCTCTGATGACGCTCGTCAACAATTCTTCATTTTCAATTTTTCACCTTGCGTATAATGCGCATTTCAACATCTTACCCTTTATGTGAACTTTCCCATATTTCATTGAACATTTTCTCTCTTTCACTTTCTTCATTCAGTCTGGCTCTTTTTGACAAGTTTTTTTTAATTTTGTCATTTATTTTGCATGCTCCCCATAATCCTAATAGACAAATCAAAACAATTAATAGACCTAACATAATTTTCGCAAGAACTCCATTCCAAATGTTGGTAAACCAGCTTCCTACTGTTCAGTATCCATCAATAGTATTGCTCCTGTAAAATTTGTCAGCATGTTATCCACAATAGTAGACAACTTTTGAATTTTCATAGAATTTAAGATAACCCCAACTGATGGGATTATTGCTCCAAATATGTCACCAATGACAGCTGCCACTGATTCTCGTTTCTGTCTAGTATGTTGTATTTCAGAAGATTTAGGTATTTGTTTTAAGTCATCAATCTGGTATATCTTTGGGAAAACTATTCCCAAATAACATGTCCCATACCATCCCTTTGGGAGACGGTAATATGCATTTAACCCACAAATGTAATAGATTCCAGGAATCGCTGGGTCTTGTCCATTTAACATGAAGGTCCATTTACTCTGAAACAAAAACACATGTCTACATTCACTCGTACCCACAAACAAATTGTCTTGATCAGATTTTGGTCTATATATACATAGCCTACCTACGTGTAATGCATCTATAGCTAATTTGCCTTGAGTTTTAATGGCTGTGTAAGCATAATCATTTGCATAAGTACGTTTTTCTAAGCCTTTCTCTAACTTCTCCTTTAATGCTTTGCGTCTATCATCTGTGTGGTCTAAAAAGCTTTTCTCTACAGAAGACAGTAAGCAAGTCAGATTATTGCGATGTGCATAAGCAGTTCCAAATGTAAGTGTCGGCTCAAAGAATCCTCTAACTATTTTAATATCATGTTCTTTAGCTAACCTATTCAAAAATTCAATTACAGGCACAAAAGAAAACACAACATCCAGATTTGAATAAAAGTATTGTACATGCTCTTGATTATAGAATCTTGTTAGTAGCAAGCTGCAACTAATCCCATAAGTAAGAGGGAGGCTATGATAAGTATCCTGTTCAAATTTCTCCCACGGTGATAATTTATTAGTAATAGTAGTAGTCTCTGGTTTTGAAGTTGCATTAATAGTTTCTCTCTCTCTCCACGGCATTCCTACAATCACTCCTACAATTATTATTGCACATACAACACCTACCATAAATCCTAACCAACCACACACCTTACTTCCTTTGTTACTATAAGCCATGTTTGTATAGAATCAGAATAGCAGATCAACAATCAACTTAAGATGGCAAAACTTTTTCTGCGTATTTGCAGCGTCTTCTCTCACTCCAGGACCCTTTTTGTCAGTTCAGGTTAGCAGCTTGTCGTAATTCGGTTTCTTGATGTCAAATCCAGGTTTAATTGTCTCTTTCCGGTAAGTTTATAAAGTCTCTTTCTTTTAATTTTATCAAGGTTTTCTTTTGTTGTTTACCTTCAGGTACCGTAGTATTGGCCTGGCACTTCTCGATCAAAACAAAATGCTAAGAATTCTTGTTGCCATTCAGGAGTTGTAGCATATGCCTATTCAGGACCTGCGTACCTTCGGTTTGCTATTCTCTTTCTTTTTAATCTTCGTTCACCTTGTTGTTCTCCTTCACTCAGATCATCTGCCTGTGAGGTATCGCTCTCCTCTATTATTGTGTCGTTTGCTATTTCTCTTATTCTAAGATGTGACTTGTCTGGCCATTTATCACCTCTGTGTGTCTTGTTTCGGGGTCTTCCTTCTAAACATTGGATAGCACCCTCCTCTTGTGATATGTTGTTTTCTCTTGACGGATCTGTAATCAATTCAGAAGACTCTGATTCGTTCTGGTTTAAATCTCCTGTCTCTCTCTCCCTGCCGACCTCCGCTTCTATACTGTATTCAGACTCAGAATTGTATTCGTCTGCTTCTGGGAGAACCTCTCCTTGTCTTTGTTCTCCTGTTGCCTCAACTGAGATAGGCACTCTGTCACCTCTCTCGATCTCACTGTCAGCTTGAGTGACAAGGCTGTCCTCAGTGGGCTCGTCTGCAGTCTCAGATCTTTCTTGGCTGATCTCTGTTTCTGTGACCTCTCCACCTGAAGTTACTGTACCGAACTCTTCAAGTTCCTCTTCGACAGGACACGTTACCCTTTTTGTATGACTGGCATGTATCCAGTTGGGAATTCCGGCACACTTCACAGCAGTAGTGGTAGTCAGTATTACTTGATATGGCCCCTTCCAGCGTGGTTCAAGACACGATTTCCTCACGTGCTTCTTGACAACCACCCAGTCGCCGGCTTGCAAAGAATGTCCTGGTTCACCGATTGGTGGTAATGTGTTAGCTTCCACCTGGTGAGAGAAAGAGCGAATCACGTCAGCCAAACCTTTGCAGTAATCCAACACCATATCATCTGTAATATTCACTAGGGCATTTGCAGGTACCGCTGGTAACCTCATTGCTCTACCCATGAGGATTTCATGGGGGGACAATCCCGTTTTCTTATCTGGTGTGTTTCTCATGGACATCAGTACTAGTGGTAATGCATCTGGCCACTTCATGTTCGTTGCTGCACACATTTTTGCTATCCTTTATTTTAAGGTACCATTCATCTGTTCAACTAGTCAACTAGTCCTGATGCTTCAGGGCGATAGCTACAGTGCAACTTCTGCTCGATGTTAAGTGCTGCACACAGAAGCTTGATCACCTCATTGTCGAAGTGTTTTCCCCTATCTGATTCTATAGAAACCGGAAACCCGAATCTTGGTATTAACTCCCTGAGTAATAGTTTTGCAACTGTGAGACTGTCATTTCTACGTGTAGGGTATGCCTCAATCCAATGACTGAAAACCCATACAATTACCAACACGTACTTCAATCCTCCACAAACAGGCATTTCAATGAAATCCATTTGTATTCTATTAAATGGACCTCCAGCTCTTCCAATGTGGCTCAAATTTACCACTGTTCCTTTTCCAGCATTCATCTGTTGACAGATGATGCACCTGTGACAAGTAATTTCTGCGGCATGTCTGAATTTTGGATTAAACCAATCAATTTTAAAAGATCTGATCATGGCATCTATTCCTAAATGTGTTTGCCCATGATATAATCGGGCAAATTGTGACAGAAGACTATTTGGTAAGACCAACTTTCCATCATCTGAGACCCATATATCATCTGCTCTTTGTACACATTGCATTTTCTGCCAGGAACGTTTTTCTTCTTTACTGGCACGATTTTGTAGTGTCTTTAATTCATCTAAAGTATCAACCACTCGTAATGCTAGACTCAAAGTTGTGTTGTTTTCAGGCTGTGGTAGCAATTCCCACTGCTCTTTAAAAGATATACAGTTCAATACACAAAACCTTGCAACCTGATCTGCATAATCATTCCCCATTGACACAAAATCTTGTGATCTGGTGTGAGCACTGCACTTTACCACGGCAATTTCAAGAGGTAACTGAATTGCATGTAACAAATCTCTTATTTGTTCTCCATTTTTCACTGGTGATCCAGAGGAAGTCATAAAACCCCTTTGTGACCAGATTTGACCAAAATCATGTACAATTCCGAATCCGTGTCTGCTATCAGTATAGATTGTAACTTTCAAATTCACAGCAGCATGGCAGGCCTTTGTAAGAGCTATTAATTCTGCCACTTGTGCAGAGAATACCTTTTCAAGCCAAGAGGCCTCAACTATGCCAGATATTGTACACTCAATGTCCCTGTTGCATCTCTTAAACAGGACCCATCCACGAACATAATGCAGTCGTTTTCTTTTAACTGGGTGTCCTGTATGTCTGGGCGAGGTTTGGTACAGAGGTCAGTCACCTCAAGACAATCATGCTCAAATTCTTCCCCATCTTTGATTTCTGTATTCTCATTGGGAAGTAGAGTTGCCGGGTTCAGTACTGTGCATCTTTTCAGTGTAACATTTGGTGACCCCAAAATAATCGTCTCATATTTGGTAAGTCGTGCATTTGTCATGTGTTGTGTTTTCGTTCTTGTCAACAAGATTTCAACAGAATGTGGGACTAATACTGTCAAAGGGTATCCCATGACTATGCCCTCACATTGTGAAAGGCTTTGACCAACTGCTGCAACTGCTCGCAAACAACCCGGTAAGGCTGCTGCGACAGGGTCCAAAGTAGCGGAAAAATATGCTACAGGGCGATTTGCATCTCCGTGGACCTGTGTTAAAACAGACAAAGAACAAGCATCACGTTCATGACAAAACAACAGAAAAGGTTTCTCATAATCAGGCATTCCTAATGCTGGTGCCCTGCACATGCATTCCTTCAGCTCTAAGAATGACTCAAGCTCTTCTTTTGTCAAAGTGATTGTATATGGTTCATCTTTGACATCTTTCCCTGTCAATTTTATTAGAGGCTTTGCGATTATTGAGAAGTTGGGTATCCATTGACGGCAATAACCCACCATTCCCAAAAACATCCTGACATCTCTCTTTGTCGTTGGGGGATTCATCTGTAGGACAGCTGTTATTCTCTCCTTTGATATCCTTCGGGATCCTTTCTCAATTAGATGCCCCAAATATTTTACTTCTTTCTGACAATATTGCAGTTTCTTAGGTGACACCTTATGCCCATTCTTTCCCAAATGGTTCAACAATGCAATGGTATCATATTTACAACTGTCTCTGGTTTTGGATGCAATCAACAAGTCATCAATGTATTGCACAAGATTTGAATTAAAAGGCAGTACAAGAGGTTCCAGATCTTTCTTTAATATCTGATTAAAGATGGATGGTGACTCAGAAAACCCTTGAGGGATTCTGCACCAACTGTACACCTTATCCAGGAATTTGAAATTGAACAAAAATTGACTGTCTTCATGTAGCGGTATTGAGAAAAATGCCTGTGATAGGTCTACTACAGTAAACCATTCAGCATCACAAGGAACTTGGAACATTATTACCGCTGGGTTAGGTACCACAGGGCAACATTTTATCACGATTTCATTTATTTTTCTCAAATCCTGCACAATTCGAACTTTCCCACAGGGTTTCTTCAAACCCATAATAGGTGAGTTACACGGACTGCTCAAAACTTCTTTCAAAACTCCTTGTCTGAGAAAATCTGCAATTATCTGTGTCACTTCAATGAGTACATCTTGAGCCATGTGATATTGTGGTACTTGTGGGAATACTGCATTTGGTCTTATTTGCACCTTGACTGGTTTAACCCCTTTAATTAATCCAACCTCTTTTCCTGTCAAATCCCACACTCTCTCTGTTACGGACCCTTGTAGGTCAGCAGGTAAGTCGATTAGAGTGAACACCGGGAATAAGGTAATTAGAGGGTAATCTTCACTCGTCTCCCCCCCTTCTATGATCTGACTCTCATCTCCTTCATCATCACTGTTTGTCTGGACTTCTATTCCATCGTTGGAACAGGTAATTGAACATTTAGTCTTACATAGTAAGTCCCTTCCCAGTAGGGATACTGGACTTGAGTCGCATACGACAAACCTATGCAGTCCTTGGAAATTTCCAATTTCAACCTGTACTGGGTCAGTAATTGGATTTGTCAAATACTGGTTAGCCACACCAACCACTCGTATAGTGCGCCCTGATAAGGGTAGTCTCGGTACTTCTATGCTGCGGACTGTAGAGCGTGTAGCTCCAGTGTCAACTAAAAATGAAACCTTATAGCCCATCACCTTTCCCTCTACGTATGGGCCTCTCTGATCAACTTCTAATGAGGCTGCAAGCCTGCACTCTTCACTGTCTGAACTGTCATCTGACCATTCCTCATTCATCTCATTTTCACCTCGTAATGGGAATTGTTGTACAGTGTTGTTTTGACTTGTCACCTGACCTGTGACCTGCTGAAGAAGCGTCACCTGTTGCTGTCCCATCGGAGCTAGGGGTAACTGCATTTGCTGTCTAGGTACCATAGGAATCTGCTGTTGCATCGATTGTATGGGCACGTTTTGAAAACGCGGCACTGACATTTGTTGCATAGGTTGTACCCCTGGCATTTGCATCAACTTATTCTGTAAGTTCGGGTTCTGATGTCTCATTCTTGGACCTCGCGGATTCTGTTGTCCACCAACATTAATGCTCTGCTGAACTGTACCATCATGCACCATATTTGGACAATCCCGCTTCCAATGTCCCACGCCCCCGCATGCATGGCATGGCGACATCCTTTTCACTACCTGCCCGTCATTTTGAACGACGACATTATTCATGTCCAAACTACGATTCACAAAACCTCGGCCTCTGCCTCTCGGTTGTGCCTGAAACGCACCATTCATTTGCGGATGCTGGTGCATCATTTGCTGAACACCATTTCCCTGAATTCCAGCTTGTGCAGCTTTTATCTGCATCACCATCACCTTCTCTTTCAGCTTTTTCTGCTTCAACTCAATTTCATCACTACAGTATTTTGCATACTGTAACACCTCATCAATCGGTTTAGCTTGCCAACAAATCAAATGGTTCTTAATCATCTGACCAACCTCTGGTCTCAGCCCTTCAACAAATCTGAACACAAGATGATTCATGTCTTTCGGTTCGATCGTCTCAGTACCACTGTAATGTTTAAATGCCTTTAACAACCTTTCATAATAGGCATGTATAGATTCCTTAACCTTTTGCGAAGTCCGGTCGATTTTCTGCCAATCGGTCACCTTCGGCGACACCTTTTGTTTCAAAAACTCAATAACCTTATGATAATATTTCATCACCTCTTCAGAAGGTGCTCCAGTCACCTTATCCCTTGCTGGTTCCTTTGTGGGCCAATCTACCCCTCTTTTGCACTCGAGCCACAAATCCGGTGGAACAATAATCTCAAACAAGGTATTTAAGTCTTCCCAAAGACATTTTGCAAGCTTCACAAATCTATCTGTCTGTTGATACCACTCGATCGGTTTTTCTCTTAACCTCGGATAATCATTCGTAAAGGACAAAATATCTCCCCTGGACCAAGGCACATGGACTAAAACACCACCAGCCGTTTCTCTCATGGGCAGGATTTTTACTGAATCTACATTGGGTGTGGTCGTTGTTTCAATAGACCCTGGGCTATCCTTCTTCCCTCTATCTCTTTTCTTTGCCCATCGGTTTTCCCATTTTTCTAATGCTCCCCAGATTTGCGCACTCTGCAGCAATTCTTTCAGGTGTGTCTTCATGCCTGCAGATCTCATGTGGTCAAAATCTTTAGTGTCAAAGTCTAATCTGTAGCTCCTTTTCAAATGCTACGTGTTACCAATATCAATATTGTATTTGTCTGCCAAGTTTGCTAATCTCTGGTGTATTTTCCCTACCTCTTTGGTAATTTTAGGGCATAAGTATCTCAGTTCTGCCTCAGTGTAGGATTCCAACCTGTTCACTCCCATTGTTCCTTCCACTAACTCAGCAGCTTCTGCCCCTAGCCGTACAAGATTCAGATATTCATCTTGTTTTCCCTTTTCAGGATCAATTTCGGTTACTGTAGTTTTTCGAGAAGTAGAAGTTTTCTCTAGCCACTCGTTTAATTGCTGTACTGTAAAACCTTGCAGTGAGATGTTTCCTGCATGTATCATTGGAGTATGTGAGGTATTCATACTCATAGTTTGGGGAGTCAAAACTCCCAACCCTGCTTGTCGCATTGCTTCAAGAGGTGCCCCTATTGGACTAAGGTCCATTAAGGATCTCTGTTGCTCACATACCTGTTCTTCCTGGGCCATTATCTGTGGAGTTCTAATAGACCCTCCTCTTATCGCTTCATGAGTCATAACTCCCTGTTCACATGTCCTTGTCCTCTCTTGGGCATATAACGGCACTGGGGGACCGACAGTGATAGGTAGTGATATAGCGGCAGGGGTCTGACCTGCTCCCAGGCTTCTAGGAGCCTCAACACCATAGGTCTGTTCCAATGTACCTGGTACAGGTACTATCGGGGGTCCTGCTATAGGGTTATATCCTGGTATCAGCTGTGGTGGTTGAGACACTAGCTTTGGAGTTGACTCAATCTGAATCAGCCTTGGTTTTGTATATATCGGGTCTGGCGGCACCACCAAGTTCGTAGTAGTCTCAAGCACTGGAACATCGGGATAAATTCTTTTTATCTGCGGTGGAGGCTGTAACTGTATCGGCACGTCTGGTGCAGTGGGTACACTGTCACCATTCTGTATCAAGGCTGTATTGCTAGTCTGTACCGTATCAGTAACTCCCTTCTCCTGCGTCTGGTTCCCAGGATCCAAGCTAGTACTCGGAACATCGTCGCTCACCGCATAAGGTGGTGGTCGATCATGTAGCAATCTATCCATAAACTCCTCATCCTCTGAGTCATTCTCTTCTTCCCAGGACCTTTTTTGTTCTTTAACTTTGCCTGAATCTTTGTTAGTTTTGCAAGAAGCTTTCTTTCCTTGTGTCTCTTCTCCCTGTGTTATCGCTGGGAACAGCTTTAACCCATCTACTATTCCCCGTCTCCACATTTTATTCTCATTGTCCCATCTAGCTTCTGCATAGGATTTTTCTGCCCTTGTCAACCTCCTATGAAACCTTTCCTGCCTATGTTTAAGAGCCATCAGGTCCCAAATCGCTAGAGCCTCATATTGTGCCGGTCTCGGAGGAGGTTTCTGCGTACTTAACATCCACCTCAAATTTTCTAATACCTTTGGATTGAATGTCCCATGTTCCGCAAACGCTAGACACCCCTCTTTTTCCGTCAATTTGCGCCATTGTTTTATCCATAAACAAGGTGCAACACCCTTTTCCTCCATAACTGTATAAGCTGGAGTACCCTCGGGTGGTGTAGGTTCCCCATCGGTTGCGACAATGTACACATCTCCCCTCAAAGCGCTTTTGAATGCCTTAACAAAATTCATTTTACAATTCTTTTATTTTGGTTTTAATCAGAAAATGGCTTAATTCCCAGGACACTCTTCACCTACCCTTTCTCAACCTGTTGCCTCTCACGGGCGGCAGCCAATCCGTGTGCGACCCCTCTTAACATCTGACCTATCTCAGCGCGGCACCACTGACGTCACACTCACACACTCTGCAGCTGACAAAGTCTTGCGGCTTGTCCACACCTCACTAACTCATATAATTCATACAAACTAATGCAATTTACTGCAGACACTTTAAAATGACAATACAAATCTGCCGGTTTACTACAGGAAGGGTAACACATTCGCTTCAGAATTTTACGGAGATTTCACTTGAAGCCTCAGCCGCTACTTTCTCCTTCTCAGTTCCCACATGCGCAAGCAGAATTCGACCCGCAAATCCTACTCTCGACTTGTCAATGACTCCCTCTAGTGCACTTTAGAGTTCGTCAAATCTCCATCGAAGGTTTCATACATACGTTATAATTCAAACCTGACTTGTCAATCACGCCCGATTGACCTATTAAACCTGCACAGATTACATGAACCATATTTCTCATCCTACTTCGGAGTCTTAGACCTTAACAAGTCTGTATACATTAACCAACCACGTGGATAATTTTGAACAATAAGCACTGCGTTCACATGAAGTACGCCGACTTCCCTGCTCTCATACTGTGGAGTACGCCCACTCCTGCTAAACAACACTTAATTTGGCCTAAATACACACAAATCTTCACAATCTCCGTACAAAAATGCATAAGCTTTAAGCAAGCGCAAAGACCCTAATCACACATACTATGGCGCCGAGAACATTCCCAACTTCATCTAGGCAGGCTCCGAGATCCCGGGAAAGCCCATAGCGAACCTAGCCACTCATTGTTTTACCAAATTTCAGTATCACAGAAAACAAAATTAACAATGAAAACTTCGTCCTAGGGCCCCCAAGGGCCTAACCGTCGCTCTGCTACCAGAACTGTTAACGCCTCCGTCTATGTCAATTTATACACATCAGGACTCGTTTTAGGTCGATGAATCTTTGGACCCAGTGGTGAGTCTCCGTAAGACGAGATTACCAATATTAAATCAATAGCATTATTAAAAGTTAGCGTCAACACATATTTCACAATAACAATTAATGAACCTTCGGCGCATTCATTAGTTCTCAGACTCAAATAACCGCACCTTGAAGGAGGATTTTGTGAATTTATTCCCAATTGATTACAATCTAATAATAAACGCATTAGTCTCAAAACCAAAAAGCATAAGAACATAATCACAAGGTGTCAACTACGATAAGTTTTCAATAATGCGATGATCAGAAACATAAGATAGATGCGTCAGCGTAAGTAGAACACAGTATATAATAATCCATAGAATATCAGTTCAGCATAGCCAATGTCAGTCACGTCAGTTCCGTCAGTCAAATGAACACCTCATCTAACCTCAAATTAGCATTAGCATGTTGGGCTTCATGCAAAACAATTTAGAATATCAATTTGGAAAACATCTAACTAAGATACCTAATTAAACATACAGCAGTTGGTACCTAGAAAGAAAGGCAAATAGATTCCGTTAGCATTATAATTACCCTCCTCGAGATAGGTCAGCACACAGGATCAGTCTTCGTCTTCAGGACATCAGTTGAGTCATCGTCAGTCTATCTAAGTGGGAAACAAGGAACACCTTCCCCTTAAGGGGGAAAGTTAATGGGGCAATCTATGGACAAGGTTATTTTCTAAGTCTCAAGTCACCAAATAGAGTGACAGAGTTTCTGGATGCAATCAATATCATTCCCTGCCTAATGTGTCTCGTCTCTCGTGTCACGAGTTTTTATCCCTTTTTCGTGATACATTCCCCCAAAATTCTATTGGTTAATCACTACACCCCATTATTGGTAACCAATCAAATTATACATTAAGTAATGCATTTGTCATTTCTTGATATTAGCTCGTCTTCTAATTGGTCTTCATAATCGACATTTTCGTAGGTGGCATGTCCGGGGTTACTTCACCATTTTGGCACACGTCTCAGGTCAAAAGTTCTCTTCTCCTCGCTTCATTGTCCTTGGAAGTATCTGTGTTAGTTTCAAATCACACAATTTTGAACTAAAAGCTACTAGCATACGAATGGGAACATTCCTCTATGTTACTAACAAATACAGAAAAGAACAATAGCTGGGTCATGGTCGTTTGCAAGTCCGCATACTGGAGAAGCAGAAAAATACGCTTTTAAAATGAGAGTTACATAGCTAGTTCGCGACTCATGCTAACTTAAGACATACGAGTTCTAATGAATACAGTTTTGATCGTAATAATACATATAACTGAAAGATTATTATTAATTCAGCATTAGTGTTCACAAATGAGTAAATCTTCACGTTTATTAATATATTTCAATTATTAATTATTAATATTGCATTGTCAAATGTAAGCATTTCACGTCTATAATATATAATATTTAAACTACGCTCTCTCACATGAAAGGATAATCCAAAATAGGTACATTGAGTCAGTGAACGGGTTTTAAACCCCCACCGTACCCTGATGCAGTGAATTAGTAATACATGTGAGAAAGTCTAGATTTCTCCTACAGAATTAGCATTTCCCAATGCCCAGCTCTTCAGTTTGGGTGCGAAGTCTCCCTGATTATAACGTGTTTTTGCCACAGCGCTATATACCACACTGCCGCCATTTCTAAATGCTGTAAAAACAGATGTTAGTAATAATTACTTACTGTATTTTCTTCGGGAAAACAGAAGGCTAGCTCAGCCTTGCCGGGATTTGAACCCGTGACCTGCTTATCAACAACGGCAACCCTTGAAGGCACGGAGCAATCATTTATCTTACTGAGCATCATAGAGTTTCTTCTGCAACAGCTTTTGCCATATTTGCTATTACTAGAAAATTATATAGTCTTCTGCTGCCTTTTGTGTGGTCTCCTGGTTCTCTAAGTGCCATGAAATGTTACAACATGCTCACCAACATCACTCCCATACTTGACTCGTCCCTACTCTTGATGTCGTGCGCAGTTCAGAAGTGTGCGCACAATTATATTGTTGCTGCGCACAGAAAAAAAATATTAAAGGGAACACCGAGTCTAACTAAGTGAACACACCACGTGCTTGCCGAAATGCTTGGGAGATTCTAAGATTTCGAGGGGGGACATACCAGGAGAAAAAGAAGACATGGGCACGGGTGAGTAGAAACGTGGCGGTAGGCGTGCTCACATAGCATGTCTGAACCGAGACCATTTAGCCAAATACACCAGCTAATGAGAAGTGCCAGCTCCTGAGCACAGGTGGGTCAAGAAGTGCTGTGGCCCATGGTTCTTAGCATGTTATATGTCAAGGTACTAATATGCTACATATTTAGCACTGCTGGCATGATGCCTGGTCCTGAAAAAATAAGTGCTGATGGTCAACACCAGTACCAATTAAGCACTGAATTCGTCTCTAATAGAACCGGTGTCGCTTTTCATTAAGGCTGGTCTGAATAACATCAGGGGACGTGGAAATCTACTCACCGGTGGCTATTTGCGGCCTAGTGCCAGGCCTGTTCCCTCTCGGATCTGCTCTGTTCCGGTGCTTCCTCTCAAGTAGAGCCATGACCTAAAAAGGTGCCTCCCTCAAGGGATAGTAAAAGGAGCATGCCAGTCATGTTGGGCTTGGCAGAGCAGTACCTCCGTATGGTTACCTTGAGGGCAAAACAAAAGAACACGGTCATCTTTCTTTTTAGGTGAGCTGTTAACTCCTGTAACTGCTAAAAAGTTTTGCATATTCATAAATTTCAGTGTAGCTCTTACCAAATTTGCTACACTACCACTTCCTGCCTCAACTGTCCTTCTTGGAGGAGATATGGCATCAAACACATACCTTGCTGTGCACCTGTTGAATCTGTGGGAGGTTTGTGTATTTAACATGATTGTGCATTATTAACATTTACACAATAGTTGTCTACACTTTGATTTACATGTGTGACCCTAAAATATGTTATTATTTTGATATGACCTGTTAAAGTGTGTTTTCATGGATTATGCTAACTAGGCCAGAGCTAGGCCTCGACAGCGCCTTGTTCAAAATTGATGTATCATCATGTCACATTCACTGTTTATTAATTCTGCTGCACATTTTCAAGCAAGTCATCTTTGTTTACTTCTGAATGACTTTCTCGAAGAAGACTCTCCAGCATTGGCTCAGTAATGTTACTTTCTCAAGGTTCTTCTGCCTGCCCACGGTTTTGCATTCATCCAAAGTATTTCACTGTTGTTTTGTAACTAGTTTGTTCTGACATCTCCAGATAACGTTAGCATGAATCAATATTCATGTAGTGAGATAGTGTTAGGTGGCAAGGCTGTTTGACACACCTCATTTTAGTGCTCTGATTTGCTGGCGCTGTAACTCTTTTGCTCACACCATGATGAATCTACACTTTCAGGTTAGTATATTAGAAGATTTCCTATCAAAGCCCCCATTTTGGTGGTGAGCTAGACTACTGATGCTAGTAGGGATGCTGTATGATTTGTTACTGATTTTGCTGAGACTTTGAATGTCTTTGATTTTGCTTGTTATTCTGTATTTCCCTGTTACTGAGAGGCTTGTTGGCAATTACTCTATAAATTAGAATTTTGATTTTCCTGTATGTATGTTTTGAATTTTTATTATGAATCCTTCTAAATTACCAGTTCCATCCTAGAACTCACTTAAGTCTGTTCTACCTTATTTTACTGCATTTCTGATCTGCTGTTTGCACCTTATCTTGGGAAACATTGTCTCATGAAATTGAGTTTTAGATTTCCCAAATCACCAATCCTTGGGTGTGCTATTCAGGTTTCCTTTGGAGTGTGAGATTTTAGGTTTACCCTGCGCCAACACAGTAGTACAGCTTCCTCAGTGCACACACTTGGATGAGTAGGTGGGCCTGCAGCCAAAACACGACAGAAAATGGTGTCGTGAGGACGCTTGTTCCATCTAAAGCTTTACTGCATATTTTAGGACGGTCCAGGTGTTTGTCTGATAAAAGGCTGGCATTTGCACACGACCTGGTTGCACTACATTAGCACAGTGGGCAACATGTGGGTTGATAGCCACACAAACGTGGATGATGGCAAGACCACGTTTACCTTTCCAAAGTACACGTGACTGAGGCGCTGGCAATGAATGGAACTTTGGAACACAGGCATGAGTTATGAGGTCTTCCTCTTTTTGTAATGGAGGTTTAGATGACTGAATGCAGAGGAAATTGAGAGGGAATTAAATCAGTGCTATTAATTATTGTTTTCTATAATCTTCACTGACATAGAATTCATGCATCCTTGCCATACATTTCACTAAATGACAGCATATCTAATTATTTCCTAATTCGTTTCCTTGCAGGAAAATGAATTAGGATGGGATAATGAAAGTAAAAATGTCACGTAAGCACAAAAGGTTTGCTGCTGCCCTCCTTTGTATAGCCTCGGTGCACCCCCTCTGCACCTCTTTAATTGAGAAGAAGTCTATATGTCTCAACCTTTCAAGCCCTTATATTGACATCTGAAAATAGACATAGGGTGTATTTTATTTCTTTCTCTAAAATGCAGTACTATCATTTTCCTTCTTTTTTTCTGGCTGAGTGCGATGCATTAAAGATAATTATAATAATTGCACACTTCTAGCATAGCAGTTTATGGCAAAATGCTCCATTGTATGGTACGAGATGTATTTATGTGCAATTCCGTTTCTATTCTTACCGCGGGTCTAGTAGAAACTGTTCCACAGCCCACTTCGATCTGAATTAATTCCAGGAACAGCATACCACTGTAACAAATCGCCATCATATATTACAGGAAGCAGAAACTGCTTGATTTGTTCCCAGCATTTGTTGAAAGTGTTTTCACGGGTTCCAATTATCATAGTCTTAACGGGATTGTAGCGCCCTTTATCCCCTGCTTTCCTCCCTTCTGTTATGTTATGTGTTATGATGATTTGTGTACTGCACTAACCACCTGCGAAGGTATCTGGGCACTTGGGCAGGTGTGTGGTCCCCAAGGTTCTTATACCAAGAGCCTTGTCTTCAGCTTTTTGCGGAACTCAAGAAGTAAGGAGGAGCCTCTGATGTGTTGAGGGAGGTTGTTCCTGGCCTTGGGGGCAATGTAGGAAAATCAGCGACCTCCAGGTTTGTGGATGCGGGGAGTGTGTGAGAGTGAGGCAAAGAATAGGTGTCTGGTAGATTGGTGAAAGTGTATGCAGCTGTTCAGGTATTCTGGTCCTGTGTTGTGTAGGGCTTTGTATGTGTGCATGAGAAGTGTGAATTGGCTGCGCTTGTGAATTGTAAGTAAGTAAAGTTGCCAGAGGTTCGTGTGATGTGGGTGGGTATGGAAGGTCAAGCATGAGTCTTGCTGCGGTGTTTTGGATGGTTCGTAGTCTGTGTAGGAGTTGTTTGGAGATTTTGATATAGACAGTGTTGCAGTAGCCTAGCCTGCTGGTGATGTTTGCATGACTGTCCGTCTGGGGTTCTGAGGCAACGATTTGAAGGCCTTTTGCAGGATGTGAAGGATGTGGAAGCAAGAGATGCATACTGTGTTGACTTGAGCTGTCATGCTGAGTTTGTTGTCTAGCATGATCCCTAGATTTCTTGCTTGGTCTTTGGGTGTGGGTGTTGGTCCTAGCTCAGACGGCCACTAGGTTGAATCCCATGGGGAGGTCTTGTTGCCAAAGGCCAGTACTTCTGTCTTGTTGGAGTTGGTTCACATCCAGTCTGCTATCATGGTCATACAGTTGGTAAAGATGGTTCAGGTGGTGGTTGTCTTATCTGTCAGGGAGAGGGTGAGTTGGATGTCATTGGCATAGGAGTTGACAGTGATGTCTTGTGATCGAATGATGTTGGTGCGTGGTATAATGTATGTGTTGAAAAGAGTGGGGCTGAAGGATGATCCCTGTGGGTCTCCGCATATCAGTTTCTTGGTGTCTGATGTGAAGGGTGGCAGCCGGACCCTTTGGGTTGATCCATGAGGAAAGAACAGATCTATTTGAAGGTAGATCCTTGTATGCCAGTCTTGTGGAGTCTTCTGGTGAGGGTGTTGTGGGAGACATTATTAAAAGTTGCAGAGAGGTCAAGCAGGATGAGGGCCATTGTTTCTCCTCAGCCCAGGATGATTCAAATGTTGCTGGTGGCTACAATGAGTGGTGTTTCGGTGCTGTGGTTCTTTCTGAATCCTGACTGAGTGTTGTGTAGAAGTTGGTGAACATTGAGGTGGGTTATGAGTTGCGTCTTGATGGTCTTCTCAATCATTTTGGCTCTATAGGGGAGCATGGAGATGGGTCGGAAATTGCTCAGTTGATATGGGTTGGCTGTGGTCTTCTTAAGGAGGGTATTGATTTCTGTAAGTTTTCACTCATCTGGGAAAGTAGCGAACATGATGGAGGTGTTGATAATGTGGGTCCGGGTTTTGCTGATTGTTGATCTTTCCAGGGTGTAGATGTGGTTGGGGCATGTGTCAGTTGGGGCCCCTGAGTAGATCCTAGGCATGATTGCCACTGTGTCAATTTTGGTGAGGCTTGTCTATTCAGTTATAGGGCCATCTTGGATGGTGGTGGGTAAGTTCTGGGCACTGGAGGAAGATAATTACAGATTGAATAGGTCGTCCTGGAGACCGACTTTCAGGTAGGGAAGAATTGTGACTTCCTAAACCCCTTTAGCTGCCAGTTTGTTTTAGAGTATGGGGATAAAAGTGCACTTCTGAAGTTGAGAGCTGGACTGAAAGTGATGTCAAGCGATTAGAATAATGAAGCTGGTGTGGTCACAAAGCCACTGAGATTTAGAGAGTGAAAAAGTTAAGGTTCAGGTTCAGTTTTAGGTGGTAGATATACCCCAAAAGTTCCTTTGAAGCGGGGGAAAAGTCAAAGAGTGGTTTTGAAGTGCACAAGTTCCCCTTTCAGCCCAGTCCTATCTACCAGGATCCCTGTGGGGGGTATCAGTCCTTTGTGTGAGGGCAGGCCACTGGCCTTCGAAGTGTAAGAGAGAGCCCAGCCACCCTTACTGCCCTTGCGAGACCCATTCAGTATGCAGATGAATGCAAATGTGACTGAGTGACCTGTGTTTATGGCTGCCTAGGTGGAATGCACAAGGGTAGCTGTCAACCAGCACAGACCAGATATGGTTTGGAGACAGGCTGTAAGGCACAGATGGCAGTAAGTGCAGAGAAGTGACCACTTTCTAAAAGTGGTATTTCTAAAATAGTAATAATAAATCACCATTAAGCAGGATTTTCTGTTACCATTCCGGCCATACTGAACATGACAGGGCTACTCCTTCCAGATCAGAATGTACCAATTAGAAGTATATGAGAGCACTTCTAATGAAAGTCTATGCGAGGCGCAGGCCTCACAGTAGTGGAAAACGAATTGGTGAGTTTTTCACTACCAGGACATGTACAACACATAAGTACATGTCCTGCCTTTTTAGTTACATAGCACCCCGCCCTCTGAGTTATGTATCGCCTTCCTCAGGGGTGACATATGTGGTAAAAGGGGAGTTTAAGGCTTGTCAAGTAGTTTTAAATGCCAAGTCGATGTGGCAGTGAAATTGCACACACAGGTCTTGCAATGGCAGGCCTGAGACATGGTAAAGGGGCTACTTATGTGGGTGGCACAATCAGTGCTGCAGGCCCACTAGTAGCATTTAATTTACAGGCCATGGGCATGTGGAGTGCACTTTATTAGGGACTTACTGTTAAATTAAATATACCAATTGGGTAGGAACCAATGCTACCATGTTTTGGGGAGAGAGCACATGCACGAGTGAAGGCCTTCTATCCCGTCCCTTTCCCATAACTAGGGAAGGGCCACTCTCGCCTTTACTGTTCGCTTTACATATGGAGCCAATGGCTGAATGCATCCGTCAACACCCAGGGATCTCTGGTATTAGAATGGGCAGACGGACACACAAGATAGCTCTTTATGTGGACGATGTACTGCTCTACTTAACACAACCGCAGGTGCTTGAGGAGCTCACGGCATTTGGGGCAGTTTCTGGATTTAAGACTTACCTACAAAAATCATCCATTTACATGGGCAGCACAGGCAGTAAAATACTTGGGACTGCAGATCCTTTCTACTCCTATGTCAATGGCAGCCTACAACTATGCAGAGATTGCCGAAACAGTGAAACTGGACCTGTCTTGGTGGAAGGCATACGGCCTTTCCTGGCTAGGCAGACTCGCAGCGGTCAAGATGGAGCTACTGCCCAAAATACTCTATGTCATGCAAACAGTGCCACTACCTCCTCCCCCGCGAGTCCTGGATAAGATGCAGAACTTGATATGGGAATTCCTGTGGGATGGCAAAAAGGCAAGAATGACGAAGGCGCAGGCATATTTACCCCAAGCAGAGGGCAGACTGGGGGTACCATACCTGGTCAGCTGTTATCGTGTGGCACAGCTGTGCTATATGGTGGAGTGGTTGCGCCAAACCACAGAGAAGAACTGGTGCTTTATTGACCAAGCAATAGCTGGGGCTCATATAAGAAAAATACCATGTCTGCCGAATTGACACCGTCCACCGGGGGTGTACATTTCACATGTACTGCGGGCTACAGTGGGGGTATGGGACACAATACAAACACAGAAGGGTCTTTCTACTCCTCTCTCCCCCCAGACACCAATCATAGGAAACCCAGACTTCCCCTCTCCATTTACAGACTCGGCCTATGACATGTGGCAAGCAGCTAATTGTAAATGAATCAGAGACCTCTATGACTCGGATGGCCTGATGGAATTCTTCCAACTCCAGGCAGCCTTTGGCTTGCCATCCACAACACACTGGCAATATCTAGCAGTCCGACACTGGGTAACCTTCCCCTCAGTGCGCCCCCATGCAGCTAGACCTTTTACAATGTTTGAGAGGTAGCTCGTCGGACAAACGTCTTCTGTCAGACATATATAGCTTTTTGGTCACACCAGCCACACTGATCAGAACACCGTCACGAGAGGCAGATGGGAGACTGAGTGTGGACAGTGAGTGGTGCGTCATTCTGCATCGTGCTCGTGTATCAGCACATAATGCCACCAGTAAGGAGATGTTTTTAAAGATAGCCCACTACTGGTATACTACACACCGGCAAGGGTTGCACATCGGAAACTAGGCACCAACAACATGTGTTGGTGGTCAAATAGGTACACTTACACACATTCTGTGGCAAAGCCCTAAAGTAGGTGCCTTTTGGGGAGATGTATTGGACGTCATAGATGACATGTATGATACAAAAATTCCACGCTTTCCTAGCTATGTACTATTAGGACTCCCAAATCCATTAACATAGCCACTGAGGTCTATCCGAGGCAGGGACATCAAGTTGGCATTGAGAGTGGCTAAACAACTCTTACTTTGCAGCTGGGGCAAGGACTCGATCCTGACATTTACAGAAGGGCTTCACAAAATGTGGGATTTGATGGGCATGGAGAAACTGATGGCCACTGTGACATACACCCTACTACTTTTTGACAAAACGTGGAGCCCCTGCATCTGCTATGTAGCAGAGGAGTTTCGCGATTTTACATATCCCGTGTATCTGCGCATTCTCCGATTGACACATGGGGAGAGGAGTCAGACCACATTGGAAGGTGACTGGGGTCAGATAGATGGTTGGCCACGTAACGGACAGACCTTCCCCACCCGGCTCTGGCCCTAATGCCCCTAATGTTATGATAGTCGTCACTGTGCTCTAACCATTTAACTTCCCTAACCCTGGTTGATATGTTTTTTTCTTCTGTGTATTGCACATTGCTGAATTAATGCCACCAGCATCTATATGTAGGTGGAACATGATGTATGTGTTGTTTTCATGCATATATTAATAAAAGAGATCTTAAACCTAAAAAGTATGGTCCATATGTTTTGTGTGTTATGGGTCAGGGGAAAGGGTGAATGAAATCCAGGAACAGTGCGCCTGGTCTCTGGAAACTTTCAGGTGGTTTTGGGAGATGTTCACATGACACCTGTACATTGTCCCACTCCAAATGGTAAGTTATAAACCTGCACTGTTTAGGGGGGCCAAGAGAAACTTACCAGGTGTGACCAAGTTTAGACTGTTAACACAACAGAAATCTTTATTGTCACATATCAGATGAAGTGTACCTCTAAAAGTTCTAGTGAAAGTAAATAATTCACGTCTGCTGGGCTGCCAACTCCCCACTAGAGCCAACTGTGCATCAATTTTTCTTACAGTAGTTCAAATATCAATGACTAGTTTTGTCATCTGCCGGTCTGCAGTATCTCCTAAAATGTTGAGCTCCTATGAAGAACTTTTTAAAAAAATATGTCTTTATTAACATTTTCAGACATTAGACACAAGAATATGTTGCAGTGTCATACAATAGCTCTTATGCTCTGTGCACAATGATGTTTACAGATAACACATTATTTGGAGTGCCTAATTATGGAAGATATGGAAGAGTGGAAGTATAGGGAGAGGACTAGTTGCACTTCACGGTATCCAAACAGGAGAAATTTGTACAGCTAGGGGAGGGTCGAAGGATAAGGGCAAAAGGGGGCAAGCAGGGGCAGAAAAACTTCCTGCTCCCACTACGGCGGCACAAGGTAGGGATTGCATAGAATCTCCTTCTCTGGACCTGGAAAGGATGACAGCATTTCAGGGTCTCCAGATGAACCATCACCCACAAAAATTGCCCCATCTATCAGTCCAATCACAGCTATGTACTTCGAGGACCCCCTAGTTGTGTTCCAACAGCGAGTGGTAGGAGTCCAGCAGCAGATGGTTGATGAAGTGCATGCAGAGATGGAGACCATAATGGGTACCCTAGAAGGAGTCCGTAGGCGCCTCAGTCCAAATAAGGATACATCTGAGGCTATATGGCGCACCAACAAGACCTCCACCAACCAAGAAGCTTTCAAAAAATCCTTAAACACACACCACCAACTCCTCAGGACCACCAAGAGAAATGCGTTCTAGGAACACATCAACAGCAAAGCACATAACAGCAAAGAGCTCATCATCATCAAACTGACCAACCCCAGAGCGAACTCCACAGACATCCTCCCCTCACAAAAACTCTGCAACAATCTCTCTACCTACTTCCACCACAAGATAGCAGACATCTACGACAGCTTCCCGACCCAGGACCATCTCACGCCCAACACCGTCATAGCCACCACCGAAGCACCTGCACCTCCAATCCCCACCACCTACGCTGCTGGTCCAACATCTCCGACGAGGAAACCCTCAACATCATGAACTCCATCCACTCTGGCTTTCCCTCTGATCCCTGCCCCCACCACATCTTCAACAAAGCAAGCAGCACCATTGCACCCAAGCTCTGGCACATCATCAACCGCTCTTTCGAAACCGCCAGCTTCCCAGAAATCTGGAAACATTTTGAACTCAAGCCCTTACTGAAGAAACCAACTGAAGATCCAGATAACCTCAAGAACTTCCAACCTATCTCTCTACTCCCCTTCCCAGCCAAGGTAATTAAAAACTGTCAACAGACAACTCATCATACACATCAAACTCTACAACATCCTTGACCCCTCTCAGTCAGGCTTCCGGAGCAACTACAGCACCGAGCCCACCCTTCTCGCTGCCACAGACGACATTTGCATCCTCCTACATACGGGTGAGACCACGGCTCTCATCTTCCTCGACCTGTCTGCCGCCCTCAACACCACCTCCCACCGCACTCTACAGTCTTGTCTCCACGATGCCGGCATCCGAGACAAGGCACTAGAATGGATCACCTCCTTCCTCTCCGACAGGACCCAAAAAGTCAGTCTCACCCCTTCTACTCAGAGGCCACCAAGATCATCTGCGGCGTCCTGCAAGGCTCCTCTCTGAGCCCCACCCTCTTCAACCTCTACATGGCCCCCTCGCCACCATCGCCAGAAACCATGCACTCAACATTGTCTCATACGCAGATGACACTCAGCTATTCATCTCCCTCACCAGCGACCCGCTCACAGCCAAAGTCAATTTTCACAATGTAATGAGGGCAGTCTCAGCCTGGATGAAGGAGAGTTGCCTCATCAAGCTAAATACTGAAGAAATAGAAGTCCACGTCATCAGCAACAACCCCTCAGCCTGGGACATCTCCTGGTGGCCCACTGCCCTCAGAAGTGCTCCAGCTCCCACCGACCACGCCCGCAACCTTGGTTCCATCCTGGACTCAGGACGCTCGATGAACCGCCAAGTCAGCCCAGTCTCCTTTGCCTGTTTGAACACCATGCGCATGCTCAGGAAGATCTTGAAATGGATCCCAACTGAATCCAAAAGAACAGTCACACAGGCCCTAGTCAGCAGCCGCTTGGACTACGGCAACGCACTCTACGCCAGAACCACCACCAAGGTAAGGAATAGACTACAATGCATCCAGAACGCCTACGCCCACTCTCATCAAGAATGCCCCCAAACACAGCCACACCTCCGCCCTACTGAGAGACCTGTACGGGCTCTCAATAAACAAGAGAATCACATTCAAACTTCTCGCCCACACATACAAAGCCCTCCACAATGCCGGACCAGAATACCTCAACCAAAGATTACACTTCTACACGCCCACCAGGCAACTCCGCTCTGCCAACCTCACCCTCGCAGCCGTCCCACGCGTCCGGAAGGCCACAGCCAGAGGAAGGTCCTTCTCCCACCACGTCACAAAGACCTGAAACTCTCTTCCTATCCACCTCAGAAGATCTCCCACTCTATCACAATTCAGAAAGGACTGCAAACCTTGGCTCTTCACCTGATCCCCTCTGACCTTCACTTCTGCCCCCCACAGCGCCTTGAGACCCTAACGGGTGAATAGCTGCGCTCTTCAAATACATTGATTGATTGATTGATAAAAAGCACTTACACTTCCTTGCATGCGATGAGTCAGTCCCTAGCTGAGAGTGGTGGTGTCATGAGGCAGAGGAAACAAAATCAACCCTCTAATTCTTACACCAGTGAAGTAGCCACGCAGCTGGGGGCCATCCATAACATCATGAAATCCAAGGAGCGCAAGTTGGAGTCCTACATAAAAACAATGGGTGACCTTAATTGCAACGTTGTTGCTTTGTTGACCTGCCAGGAGACTCTTGTCAGGGATTTGCTGGCTGCCCCAATGGCTAAGAGAAATGCTGCTGGGGACAAGGGAACAACATCTTCTTCCTCTGGTGTGTCTATGCCTCGGATCACCCTCACACAAACACCACCAATTGCAGGGAAGGCACAACACCCTTCAGAGGATGAAGATGTGGATGTTTCTAATTTCTGTGGGAAAACTGCCAGTTAACATATGTCTGTACCCCCCGGAGAGTTCCCCATTGGTCCTGTGTCTGTCATCATGCTACCTCTTTTGTTACCCAGAACTGTTGATATTTGTTTGTGCACCTGCTAAACTGATCCACCTGTGGACTTGTGAAGTGGCCTACCTTTCCTAATGGCAATTTGTATGTCCTCACGAAATTCTCAAAACCCTTACATGTCACATGACATGTCTCCCAAATGGTTTCTATCTGGACATCCTCTGCTGACCACCTATTTTTCTGTTGTCGCCTCAAACAAAGTATACATTCACATGGTGAACAACCACACATATAAATGCATTCACTCCTATAAACCTGAATGTTGGATGTCTGTTCCAGAAAATAATACTTATACTAATGTTTATGTGTACAGACAGAACCAACATTTTAGCATTTCAAGGAGAATAAGCTACTGTCACTATCTCACTATCACCTGCTCTTGTTGTATATGCCCAAACATTATGCACACTGACTGATATTGGATTATGTGGAATGTCTTGTCTACAAATTGAAAGTGACGATGTGAAATTAAATCTCAGTTACTGGACAACCACACATTGAAAAAGCCTAGCTAAACACACAAATGTGTTCATGGTTCAAATGGGACCTGTGAGGCATGTGAGGCAAAGAATACTTTTCACTCATCCTCAAATAACAAGCTCTGGGAACATGAAACCTCAACAAGCACTTAGCCTCAATGCTAAAAACTAAGAGACCCTAAACATCTGTTATTATACTAGCTCTGACACTGACAATATGCAGGTATACATGGACACACTCCTTAAGGTTTAGCATCATATCTATGCTGCACCGGAATGTACAAAGTATGGCAAATATTGGATGTCAGTATGCATGAAATGCAACTTAATTCAAATTATTACTGGTTCATGTAGTAATGATAACTGCTATTGAAATGTCCAAAGTGATACATTGGATTTATGTGTCCCTCTCTTTCTGTGAGCCCTCACATGTAGTGTAACCACACATGGCATCAACTTTATAATAGACACAGATATGACTGATTTATAGCCAGATCACAGACACAGGAACAAAGCAAAACCTCCCCAGACCAAGAGGAAATGGGACACTCATGTTGAAAGCATTGCAATTTGGTGCACCAAGTCACTTGCATGTAGTGCCAGACCTAAAAAGTACACAATGCTAAGAAACAATAATGTTCTCCAGACAGGTTTGGGGTCACATACATGAGTTGTAAGCAGCGAGCAACCAGTAGCTACATGCTAATTTGTGCAAGGGTGTGTGTGTCTGTGGCATGCAGCAGTGTGTGTCCCAGCATAGCCAGTATTCTGTAATATGCTGTCACAACACCATCCAAATGATACATGGGGCCAGATGTATTAAGATTCCAGTTAGCGATTTCCAAATTGCGATTTTTAAGAAATCGCAATTTAAGAAATGCAAAAAGCGATGTATTAAATTAGAAAATCGCTAATAGCGATTTCTTAAAATTCGCAAACGCAATTTGCGAGATGCAAATACTGAATCGCAAAAAAAATTGCGATTCTGTAATTGAAAATCACAAATAGCAAAAATGGCATACCGGAACAGCCTGATGACATCACAACCAGGAAGTGAGTCAGCCCATGTTCTTTTCCAGGAGCCACACCCACAGGAGCAGGGAGAGAGACACAGCCCAGCACCAGGGAGTCAGCATTGTGAGTAAGCCAGGACCAAACTGCAACATGGCCAATGCTGGAAATGGGAAGCAGAATGGAGACACGAAGAGGAAGCTAAAATTCAGTGAACAAGAATTGGAGGTGCTCATTGAGGAGGCTGTTGGGAACCATGATAGACTATTTGGAAAAAAACTCACTCCAAGTACCTGAGAATGAGAAGCGGAAACTCTGGTCTGACATCCAGAAAAACATATGTGCAGTGGGTGTTTTGCGCAGCGCTCTGTGGAGGAGACACGCAAGCGATGGTACGACTTGCAGTCCCGTTCCAGGAAGAGGGTGGCCAGCAGGCTTAGGGAGGCAAAGAGCACCGGAGGCGGACCATCCACCCACACACCGTCCACCACTATGGAGGACCTGGTGGAGTCCACATTGCTGACAGAAGCTGTCAGTGGTGTAATTGACATTGACACCTCAGGGACACCCAGCACTAGCAAAGGTAAGGCCAGTGATTATGTGTATCCCCACATGTGCTTGTACAAATGCCCCTTAGGAAATAGAACATAGCTTGATGCACAGTGAAAAGTAGTCCATGTCACATCTTACATACAACACAACAGTGCCTTATGGGAGTGGTAGTACACAACCCTAAGGTGAATACACAACATAAATAGCAAGATAGTGGTCAGCCACATAGAGAGACACCACAAACGACTCAGGGTGACACAATTTAATTGTACATTTAAAGCAACACTGTGGAAATCTGTGACAAATGCTAGAACTGACATGTTGCACATTGTCCTTGCAGATGACTCGGTCCCTGCTGCTGGAGGATCTGAAAAAAGTGGTGGAAGCAGAAACACAGCCACAGTCTGACTCAAATACAAGTGAGTCCTACAGTATTGTTCCGACTAGACGCAGGGCAAGGGTGTTACCACTGCCAGAGTATAACCTGGACTCAGATGCGATGCCAGAGCACGAACCCACACCACCACCAGAGGCAAGTCCCAAAGGAAGACAGCAGTCCCTGCAATAGCGCCAGCGTCAGTCAACTCCCCTCAGGAGGTGCCATGATGCAGGCAGACAGGGCAAAGAAGAAGGAGTGGGTCCATCAATCTTTGGCGGCCTTGAAGCTTCCATGCTGAAGGTGCAGCGCCTGCAATGCAAACATTTGAAGTCACTGCACAGACAGATTGTGTCTCACAATAGCAATATGGGGTTACAAAACAAGCACTTGGAGACCCTGATTGAGGGACAGCAAAGAGCTGCTGAAAACACCAAGGAGTTGACACAGGCCATTGGGGAACTCTGCACTGAGATACGACAGGAGCGCGTCAGCGAGCGCAGGTCCCATCACCAACATTTGGGAAAGTTTGATACTTCTGTAGATCCGTCAATCGGCTTGCCAGTTCAACAGCCCTGATATCACGGCGTGTCGTTGCCACACAGGTGGAGATGGCACATTGCAGTCGGGACATTGCACAGGGACTGGTGCAAAATACCAACATAGTGGATGCCATGCAAACAGCACGCAGTGCCAAAACCAGCGAACAGGGTGTTGGGGACAGTGAGGAGTCCTCTAGCCTCAGCAGTGTGACAGTCCCTGTGATTGATCCGAGGCGTCACAGTGCCAGACACAGTACTGCATGTGAAGCTGCTACTAACGCTGCCAGCGAGGGCACTGAGCACTCAAGTGGAGTGCGTGGACGTAGGAAGTGATGTTGAGGGCTACAGGGGACCACCTAAACATGTAGAAATAGAGTCAGGCTATCATGCTAATAGTGTGACACTGTTAATAGTTCATGTCTGCCCATTGTGAATAGCTACATCCTAATGACACATTGTTTACCTGAAGTCAAGGTAATAAAGATGCTAACTACTGAAATACATTTCTATTAAGTGGATTTGGATTACTTACATCAAAAATGGTTGCGTGTGATGTCAGCACATCTTTGCCTGCCTCCTGCTGCACTGGTTCTGTCTGCTGGTAGAAGGGGTGGTAAGGGATCATCATCCTCATCTGAGTCTGGCTCCGTGAGTTCCACTGGCATGCCCCTGGTGGTTGCTATGTTGTGCAAGATAGCACATGTGGCCACAATTTTGCTTGTCATCTCAGGGCTGTACTGTAGTGCACCTCCACTCTTATGGATGCACCTGAAAGGGCTCTTCAGCAGCCGAAATGTGTGCTCCACCACTTTGCGGGTAGCCCTATGTGCAGCATTGTACCTCCTGGTGGAGTTGCAGGGCTCAGGTAGGTTGCTAGCATATAGGTGCGCACTGTGTAGGCGCTGTCTCCTGAATGCACAGAGAGTAAAATGAGTACATTTGCTGTTTGACGTCATGATTACATCAATACATTGTTCTGAACTATCAAATTACCTAGTAGATATCCTTCATCAAACTCCCCAGCCAGCAGTCTTGTGTGTATCTCGCTGTGGCGAAAGATGTAGGAGTCATGTGTCCTCCCTGGGTATCTGGCCACGAGATCTGTAATGATGCAGGAGGCATTGCATATCACCTGTATGTTCATAGAATGATGGTTTTTACGGTTGCGATACACATACTCGCTGGCCGATGGTGGACAGATTGCTACATGTGTCCCATCAATGGCACCTAGGACATGTGGGAACTGTGCTATCTGGTAGAAATTTACTTTAGTTTGTTGTAATGCCTGTGGGGTGTTGGGCTGTTGGGGGATCTTATGTACAGTTGTATTCTGCTCAGCATGGCATTGAGAAATGCGTTGAAAAATCTAGAGAGGGCACTATAACCCTTGATAGCTGCCTGAGTCTAGTAAGTGCAGGGCGCATAATACCTGCACATGGGTGGGTATACTATTGGTCCTGTGTGTTGTACGCTGCAGCATGGGTTGTAGCTCAGCTATTAGGTCAAGTATCATGGCTGAGTTTAACCTGTACTTCTCATAAATGTCCTCCTCAGCCTGTTCAAAAAGGGTTATGCGCACTCTGAAAATGCGCTCCTGTCTCCTCCTCTCTCTCCTCAAACCTGCCAAGATCCTCATTCTCCTCGCCATGACGTAGAGTGCAGCCCTTGTGGAAGAGGGGCTGAGGTATTCTGGGCCTCTTTATATAGGTTTCACCTGGTTACCACCTGGTTTCAGTTCATGGTAAATTGCATGTGCAAACGGCCATTCTGCGAATAATCGCAATTTGCGATTTTTTGCTACATCGCATTGCGAATGCGTTTTTGCGTGTAGCAATCTGCGTATCACAAATAGCAGCATTATTTAGCGGATCATTATCTGTGATTCGCTAATCTGTATCGCAATTAGCGTTTCGCAAAATGCGATTCGGTAAATCATATCGCTATTTGCGATACGCTGTTTGCGACACGCTAATTCGTGGCACATTCGCAAAAAATCGCTATTTTTGCAATTTCGTATTTTCGCACTGCGAATGCCTTTCATTCATCGGAAAACGCATTTTTGCATTCGCAAACGGACATTCGCACCGTTTGCGAATGCAAAAACGCTTGATACATCTGGCCCATGGTGTATCTCTTTGACACACAGTGCTACGGTGGGTATCTATTTTTGCCTGTGTGTCAAATCACAATTAGATGACCACTTACAATTAATTAAGATGACCAAATGGCCCTTAGGTGACGCATATGTGATATGCACGACCTGTTGACCATAGTCCTCATACCAAATCACATACACATTGAAAGACAGCAGGGCAATAGGAGCATCATACTCAACTCAGCACAGTCAATGGTAAAACCCACATTAATAGAATAATTGCTAGGTTGCAAAGGTAGAAAAATCTTTACTAGATATATTGTTTTGTGAAAAAACGAAACCTACCTAAATTACACTACCTAAAATAACTACACATCCTAAATTAACTCCAGCTATGTATCCTTAACTAAGGCCCAGATTTAAAAGGGCCAAGCGCCTTTTTGTGCCACATTAGCTTAATTTCTTTACATTAATGTGGCCCAACAAGGCCAAAATCACCGCATCAGATTTACAAAGTGGCGCAATGCATGCAATGTGCCATTTTATAACCCCTTGCGCCACATTATGCTTGCGCCAAACATAACATATGCAACAGGGGCGTTTCCCCGTTGGGGGGAGCAAAAAATGCCGCAAAAGAAACTAAAAAATTTCTTTGCACCATTTTTTTCGGCATTTTTAACGTCTGCTCAGGGCAGGCTTAAAAGGGTGCAAACCATTATTCATTAAGTGCCCCTATGGGGTTAGTGCCAAAATTTTGGCGCTAACCCTGAACAGTCCATCAATAGCGTCATAAATTGTGACACTATTGCCCCCTACCCTGAGCCATGTTGCACCGTTTTTTAAATACGGCGCACACGTGATGGTGGTGGGGGGGCGCTGAGGGCAGAGAGAAAAGTGACGCTGCCCCTACCTATCCTAAACACTACCTAAATCTAACTTAACTTATCTTACTGTAAATTAACTACTAAGCACAACGGACATGTTAAACATCAACCCCCACCCCTCTTATCACACATAGAGTCACACAATACAAACATAAACTACACCTATACATAAACTAACTACACATTAATATTTATATAAATATATATATATTTTATAACAAAGCCTAAATATTACCTCCCCCACCCACTAAAACCTTATAAACATATTAATTTATAAATCTAGAACCTATAAAATATTATAAAAATCTAAAACCTACCTTATCTAAACCTATACTATCAACTAACTAACTACCATCTTAACAACTAAAATACTACAATATGTAAGGTAAAACATGAGAAATATAAATGTTCATATCAACTGGGAGATCTGCTCCATTGCCTCATCTAGGTCTGTCATGCACAGACTGGCCTGCTTCACCCGAATGCCATCCAGTTTATGGTTTGCTCTTCTAAGTTCACGAAAAATGGTGTAGTGGAGCACCAATTCCCTCTTGTGAGGCCTCTTAGCCCTGATGTGTCTCAGCTGTGTGGCAGCAGAAATAGCCAGTCAAATAGGTGGCTGAGGTGTGGGTTGGTAGCTTGGCCCTGGTCTGTCCTGGACACTGGCAGATGTGGGCATTGTAGGTGCCATTGGTCTCGGAACATCTTGGAACCCCTCAGCCTTTGTATGGTCATACAATTTAAGCTTCTTCCTGTATGCCTTGGGTATATTGCACACATGCTGGAAACGTTCACGCCTCATCTCATATGTATGTCCTTCGTCAGCTGTCATGTTGTCTAGGACAAAAATATTTTTAAATTGCTAGCATATGCTGTCCATGTACATGACGTGTGTGAGAAAAAGTCTGACATTGTAACGCAATCATATATCTCTGAGCAAACCAATACCAGCAATAGATATGGATGAATGGACAATATATTGTCACTACATAGACATCCACAACATGAGCCAGGAAAACTGAGTCAGACATCCTCTGTATGGGTGCACGAAATATAACATAAATACCATATCCAACAGGATTAAATGTCTCACTCATGTTGATATCCATATTTAAATTTGTATATGTGCCTCTTTCACCACATATGGGATTTAGAGTTGCATCATGCATATGTGCATATTGCTGATTGTTAGAAATGGGGTCTTTGGTTGACAGTCAGGTTACCCCCTGTATAAGCAAGGACCCTCACTCTAGTCAGGGTAAAAGAGAATCGCCCTCAGCTAACCCCTGCTTACCCCCTTGGTAGCTTGGCAGAGCAGTAGGCTTAACTTCAGAGTGCTAGGTGTAAAGTATTTGTACCAACACACACAGTAACTCAATGGCAACACTACAAAATGACACAACACCAGTTTAGAAAAATAGGAAATATTTATCTAAACAAAACAAAAACAAAACGACAAAAATCCAACAAACACGAGTCAAGTTATGAATTTTTAAAGATTAAACTCAAAAATAGCGCTTGGATACAAAAATGCTTTGATGAGGTGTTAACACGGCGTCATGACGGAGTCGTTCCCAACAAGCCGACACCAGCGGCGCCGGACACGGAGTCGCGTAGACCCCCAAGTACAGTACCTTTGGTAAAGAGTGAAAACAAGCCGATGCGCAAAGTCGGGGATCGCGGCATCTGTGCGAAACGTTGAATCCACGCACTTTGAGCGGCGGCGGTCACGACGTGGTGTGGCGACTTCCACGGAGTCGCGGACTTCAGCGGGGCTGCAGCGGCGTCGGGCCTTCGTTCCAGCGAAGGTCACGGCATCAGGTGCAGGCGGCGTCCGTGGATTCAGCAGCGGCGGCGGTCTGGAGTCGCCCAAAGTCGATTTCCTTGGATTTCCACCAGCTCTCCTTTCAAGGGCCGAAGGACTGGATAGGGCACCACTTGTCAGAGCAGGAGTCTCTCCAGAGACTACAGGTGCTGGCAGAGAGAAGTCTTTGCTGTCCCTGAGACTTCAAACAACAGGAGGCAAGCTCTAAATCAAGCCCTTGGAGATTTCTTCACAAGATGGAAGGCACACAAAGTCCAATCTTTGCTCTCTTACTCTGGCAGAAGAAGCACTGCAGGAAAGCTCCATAAAGCACAGTCACAGGCAGGGCAGCACTTCTTCCTCAGCTATTTAGCTCTTCTCCAGGCAGAGGTTCCTCTTGGTTCCAGAAGTATTTCTAAAGTCTGTGGTTTTGGGTGCCCTTCTTTGAAGTAGGCCTACTTCAAAGTAAAGTCTCTTTGGAATGTGAACTTCTGCCTTGCCCAGGCCATGCCCCAGACACTCACCAGGGGGTTGGAGACTGCACTGTGTGAGGGCAGGCACAGCCCTTTCAGGTGCGAGTGACCACTCCTCCCCTCCCTTCTAGCACAGATGGCTCATCAGGATATGCTGGCTACACCCCAGCTCCCTTTGTGTCACTGTCTAGTGTGAGGTGCAACCAGCCCAACTATCAAACTGACCCAGACAGGGAATCCACAAACAGGCAGAGTCACAGAAATGGTATAAGCAATCAATCAATCAATCATGGTATTTATAAAGCGCGCTATGTACCCGTCAGGGTTTCGAGGCGCTGAGGGGGGGGGGGTGGGCTGCTGGATTAGCGGTCGAAGAGCCAGGTCTTGAGGAGCCTTCTGAATGTGAGGAGGTCCTGGGTCTGGCGAAGAGATGTGGGGAGAGAGTTCCAGGTCTTGGCGGCGAGGAAGGAGAAGGATCTGCCGCCGGATGTCTTGCGCTGGATTCGGGGTACGATGGCGAGGGCGAGGTTGGCGGATCGGAGTTGACGTGTTGGCGTGTAGAAGTTGAGTCTGGTGTTGAGGTAGGAGGGTCCGGTGTTGTGAAGTGCCTTGTGAGCGTGGGTCAGGAGTTTGAAGGTTATCCTCTTGTCTACCGGGAGCCAGTGGAGTTCCTTTAGGTGAGGGGAGATGTGACTTCGGCGAGGTATGTTGAGGATCAGTCGGGCGGAGGCATTTTGGATACGTTGGAGGCGTTTGATGTCTTTGGTTGGTATGCCTGTGTAGAGTGCGTTGCCGTAGTCAAGTCTGCTGCTGACGAGGGCCTGGGTCACCGTCTTTCTGGTTTCTGTTGGAATCCACTTGAAGATTCTGCGGAGCATTCGAAGGGTGTTGAAACAGGAGGAGGAGACGGCGCTGACCTGTTTGGACATGGTGAGGGCGGAGTCCAGGATGAAGCCGAGGTTTCTTGCGTGGCTGGCAGGGGTGGGTGGGAGTCCGAGGACGGAGGGCCACCATGAGTCGTTCCAGGCCGAGGGAGTGCGTCCGAGGATGAGGACTTCCGTCTTGTCGGAGTTGAGTTTCAGGCGGCTGTTGTTCATCCAATCGGCGATGGATTTTAGTCCCTCATGGAGGTTTGTTTTGGCGGTGAGCGGGTCTTTGGTCAGGGAGAGGACGAGCTGGGTATCGTCGGCGTAGGAGATGATGCTGAGGTGGTGTTGGCGGGCCAGTTGAGCGAGGGGGGCCATGTAGACGTTGAACAACGTGGGACTGAGGGAGGATCCTTGGGGGACGCCGCAGATGAGGTTGGTGGCTTTGGAGCGGAAAGGGGAGAGACGGACTCTCTGCGTTCTGTCGGAGAGGAAGGATGAGATCCAGTGGAGGGCTTTATCTTGGATGCCGGCTTCTTGGAGGCGGGTCAGTAGGGTGCGGTGGCAGACGGTGTCAAAAGCGGCTGATAGGTCGAGGAGGATGAGGGCTGAGGTTTCGCCGTTGTCCATTTGATGTCTGATGTCATCTGTGGCGGCGAGGAGGGCAGTCTCAGTGCTGTGGTTTCGTCTGAATCCGGATTGTGAGGGGTCCAGGATGGAATTGTCTTCGAGGAAGTGGGTGAGCTGAGTGTTGACGATCTTCTCGATGACTTTTGCTGGAAAAGGGAGGAGAGAGATCGGACGGAAGTTTTTGAGGTCGTTGGGGTCAGCCTTGGGTTTTTTGAGGAGGGGTTGGATTTCTGCGTGTTTCCAGCTGTCCGGGAAGGTGGCAGAAGTGAGGGATAGGTTGATGATCTTGCGGAGTTCGGGGGCGATGGTGGCGTTGGCTGAGTTGAAAATATGGTGGGGGCAGGGGTCCGTGGGGGAGCCTGAGTGGATGGTGTTCATGGTTGCTATGGTTTCTGCCTCGTCCACGTGGGTCCAGGCGGTGAGGCGGCAGTCGCGGGAGGAGACGTCAGGGGTGAGGTCTGGCGGTGGACCGGTGATGAAGCTGTCGTGGATGGTGGTGATTTTCTGGTGGAAGAAGGTGGAGAGATCGTCGCAGAGTTTCTGGGAGGGCGGGATGTCGTTGGAGTTGGCTTTCGGATTGGAGAGTTCCTTCACGATGCCGAAGAGTTCTTTGCAGTCGTGGGCGTTGTTGTTGATGCGTTCGGTGAAGTGGGCGCGCTTGGCGGTGCGGATCCGTTGGTGGTGTTCGCGGTTGGCGTTTTTGAGGGCGGCGAGGTTGTCGGGTGTGCGTTCTTGGATCCATTTCTTTTTGAGCTTCTGGCAGTTGCTTTTGGAGGTGGTGAGATCGTCTGTGAACCAGGCTGGTTTTTTCTTTCCTTGGATGGTGGTGGGTTTCTTGAGAGGGGCAAGGGTGTTGGCGCAGTCGAGGATCCATTGATGGAGGTTGATGGCGGCTGTGCTCGGGTCGATTGCGTCGGGTGGAGGGTTGTTGCTGAGGGTGCTGGTCAGTTGTTCTTGGGTGACTTTGCCCCAGCGGCGGTGGGGAGGTAGCTGGATGCGGTGTTGCTCTGTGGTTTTCTTATAGGTGAAATGGACACAGTGATGGTCAGTCCAGTGGAGTTCGGAGGTGTGGTTGAAGGAAATGTGGTTGCTAGAGGTGAAGAGGGGGTCAAGGGTGTGACCGGCGATGTGGGTAGGTGTGTTGACTAGCTGTCGGAGACCGAGGTTGAGGAGGTTGGAGGTCAGTGACGCGGTGTTGACGTCGTTGGCATTTTCCAGATGGTAGTTCAGATCTCCCAGGAGGATGTAATCCGGGGAAGCGAGGGCGTGGGTGCTTGCAAGGTCGGCGATGGTGTCGTTGAAGGGGGCTCTTGGTCCTGGTGGGCGGTAAATGAGGGTTCCTCTGAGGGTCGTGTTGGGGTCCGTGTGGATCTGGAAGTGGAGGTGTTCTGCTGTCCTGAGGGTGTCGTCCGAGCAAGAAAATGCTCACTTTCTAAAAGTGGCATTTTCAAACGCACAATCTTAAAATTAACTTTACTAAAAGATGTATATTTAAATTGTGAGCTCAGAGACCCCAAAACTCCATATGTCCATCCGCTCCCAAAGGGAATCTACACTTTAATCAGATTTAAAGGTAGCCCCCATGTTAACCTATGAGAGGGACAGGCCTTGCAACAGTGAAAAACGAATTTAGCAATATTTCACTGTTCATATGTCCTACCTTAACCATACACTGCACCCTGCCCTTGGGGCTACCTAGGGCCGACCTTAGGGGTGTCTGACATGTAAGAAAATGGAAGGTTTAGGCCTGGCAAGTGCGTACACTTGCCAAGTCGAATTTACAGGTAAAACTGCACACATAGATACTGCAATGGCAGGTCTGAGTCATGATTACAGAGCTACTTATGTGGGTGGCACAACCAGTGCTGCAGGCCCACTAGTAGCATTTGATTTACAGGCCCTGGCACCTCTAATGAACTTTACTAGGGACTTACTAGTAAATCAAATATGCCAATCATGGATAAACCAATCACATACACATTTTGTAAAGGAGCACTTGCACTTTAGCACTGGTTAGCAGTGGTAAAGTACCCAGAGTAAAACGAATAGCAAAATCAGAGTCCAGCACACATCAACAACCTGGGGAACAGAGGCACAAAGTTAAGGGAGACCACGCCAAGGATGAAAAGTCTAACACTGATCATCCACATAAGTTAAAGTGGATAAGGAGATACAGTTCAGGTACTCTGGCTTGGCCTTGAGACCACATGTGGAGTATCATAAGCCTGCACACATTGATGCCTTCATTAACTCAGTGTCCGATAATTAATACATGGATCCTGTAGACTCAAGGATGTAATCTTTGTAGTAATGCTGGCCAGCATAAAATCTGACTCTAGTGTACCATGAAACATTGATGACATGTTTGACCCTAGGATCATCTAAGAGTTGTTATGATGGAAAAGGACAGACACACACCTTATATAACGTCACAGAAGAAATAGAAGTGTGTACTGGTACTGGTGTATTGTGTGCTGAGTAGTAGTGAGATGTACGTTCCAACTTTGTGTAAGGCTACATGGCTTCTCAGCACATAACATGTTGTTAGGACTGAAAAACACAGATTTGCACATGTAGATATTCGTGAGACATACTAATCTGTGTATGTGCAGCACAATGCAACACACCTTAAGGAGTACACATACAAGCATCAACAGAAGAGATCTGCAGCTTAGCTTTCCACATTGTGTGTTCTGGAAATTTGTTAGCATTCCCTGAACATTTCTGTATGTAAAGTAAAGAAAAACCTCTAAAGTGGAGATTTCAGCTATAAGTACAACCCACTAACCACTGAATTGACCCTTGTGGCAGGGTATACGAATTGTGCAACAAAACGGGTGCTTGTTTACATTTCAATGATGTAGGCACTCTGAGGCTCACTAAGTACCCTTACCTTACATCACCTCCTTACAAATATTTATCATGATATAAATCATGCAAATTGCCATATTGCATTAAAAAAATGAGGAACATTCAGTTTTTATGTTGTGCATTACCAATAAAGGTGCATCACAAAAGGCAGACAAAATATACATGCAAATCTAATGGACCACGATCTCCAGGTCAAGGTAGTCTATGACAGAAGCTTCCTGGGATATGACATCTACCCTTCTGTGTTTCATTTGGACAGTGGTAGAGTACACATGGAATATCTTAAGGTGGTGCCAGCGCATGCACTCTCACCTGTCTGTCGGTTCACCATATCACCAGCTGCAAGCATCCTTGGGAGCTAATGGACTGGTAACCATATCAAGCCCCCCAAATCTGCCTCACTAAAGCTCCTACCCCTCCCAGACATGGTAGACACCCTCCCATAAACACTGACCCCCAATACTAGCACCCCAACCAAAACCTCACTATCCTGACTAGAAAAAAAAACCAAAATCGAAATCCCAACAATGCAAAGACAATTAGAACAAACAAACAATGACAGAGCACCAAATATATGACAGGGACAAAATATACATCAAACAGACACTGACAAGACCAAAACAAACAATATTCACTGAGACACTCTCCAAACACTTCCAACAACAAGCACAGACTAACAGTGAGTAAGAGAAAGTGAAAGTAACTTAATGCTTCCTAGTTTGCATCATGCCACACCCATTGTCTCACTTCCTGGATCTATTCTACCCATTTTTATGACCTGCGCAATGGGGGCAATGTGATGCACAAATAGGTTGATGCGTGGGTTCTGACCCACGCAAGTGGCATACTATCTGGGATACTCTCAAGGGAATTGTGAAAAGCAGGAAAAAACACCTTGGATTTCCTTTCTTTGCTCCTCTCTTTTACTAAATAGGTTGATTTTCTGATGTGTGATTTATCTGTGGTTATAATGTGCCGATGTGTGAATGTTAACCTTCTTTGTATTGACATTTTGATTGACCAAATAAATATTTGGATGATACATAATTATTTAAGTGTGTAGATATTTTATCAATTTTGTGCGTATTTGGCAATTTATAGTATGCTTGGATGAACGTAGTTAGCTGTGGAGTATGTAGATTGTTGGCTTAACTATAGCGTTACTATGCCTTTGATCAAAACAATTGTATTCCCTATTATGCACAATATATACATTCAGATTATCTGCCTGGATTCCTGCCATAAGATCACTGATGGATTACACATCTGCAGTCTGCTCTACATGTCCGGTAAATTATGTGTGGTGCATGTGCAATGCTCATTGCTAAATGTGATCAGCATATCTGTTTGCTTATATTTTGAGCACAACGAGTCCAACTTGAGTAGCCCTGACATGTGTGATTGATTTAGTGTGACACAATATATAGCAAATCACTGTGTAACCTTACTGTGCTCCTGAGAGAAGTTCTTTTAACTTTACATTGAGTAGCCATTCTCATCAGATGGAAATCGGTGCAATTGCCAAGAGACACACCAGGCAAACCTGCAATTACTTCAGTATGTAGTACCTTGGCAGGAGGGACATTACATGGAGTTAGAGCTTGACATCTTCTTGTAACTTTATATTTTTATGTGTCCTGTGTACAGCCGCACACATTTATGGAGCTTCATGGATCACAGCACATTTGGTTAGCAGAAAGATGCACCATCACAATCACATATGTTCCAGCATGTAACATTTGCATTCTTGCTTCATGGTGCAAGTGTACCTGCATTTATCCTAGGCAGCCAATGCAGGCCTGAAACAGGGCAAAAAGTAGGATTTTTTAAAAGTGTTTTGTAAGATACAGTACCTTTTTTAGCAATTTGCCTGCAGACATAGGTGTGGCAGACTATCTGTGCTGCACTGTGGGGCCGTACCTATTATATGGCCATCTATTTACACTCACAGGACAATTTATAGATTATACTGTGGTCTACATAAGTTAGAGTGAAACAATCATCATGAGGTGCAGCTCACACAGTCAGTCATTGCACACTGTTTGGAACTGCACTCCCTTTGGACTGTGGTAGAGGCTCTGAAGCTGAACACATTGTAGCAGCCCACACAATATCAGCATGTGCACACTGTTACACATTGCACACTTAGGGGGTGATTCTCACCCTGGCGGGCGGCGGAGGCCGCCCGCCAGAGTTCCCCCCTCCAAAATACCGCTCCGCAGTCGAAAGACCGCTGAGGGTATTTTGGGTTTTGCACTGGGCTGGCGGGCGACCGCCAAAAGGCCGCCCGCCAGCCCAGTGCAAAACAGCCTTCCCACGAGGACGCCGGCTCAGAATTGAGCCGGCGGAGTGGGAAGGTGCGACGGGTGCAGTGGCACCCGTCGCGTATTTCAGTGTCTGCAAAGCAGACACTGAAATAGAAAGTGGGGCCCTCTTACGGGGGCCCCTGCAGTGCCCATGCCATTGGCATGGGCACTGCAGGGGCCCCCAGGGGCCCCACAACACCCCATACCGCCATCCTGTTCCGAACAGGATGGCGGTATGGGGTGTCAGAATCCCCATGGCGGCGCAGCGAGCTTGTTGGCGGTGCTCCCGCCAACCCTGGCCCCGGCGGTCCATGACCGCCGGGGTCAGAATGACCCCTTAATGTTGTGTATGTTTTCCACAGGCACACATGTTCTGCGCCTGGAATCATCAAGCACACATGTTTCAGGAAACATGATGTTGGTTCAGGGGTGACTGTGTCACACACCAACAGACCTTTGTAATAGGGCTTTCTCCCCTTAGGCATCACTGCAGTGTGACATAGTTAAATAGTCAATTTAACTGATGATGTTCAAATAACACAAGGCAACCATACACACACGATCTCTGTCTTACTCCTGTCAACATTAGTAGCAGTACATCTACTCTGAGTGTGGGCCTTTGTGTGTGTCTCCTGGTAAAAGGATACAGCATTCCCTCACACAGACAAATGTAATGGCACACACTCTGGTTACATTTTCTCTTTGGGATGATCCAAGATTTGTGATCCTCTCACCTATGCATTTGTACACTCAGGTCAGAGGTAAACAACTATTTCCATGAAAAGGTAACTTCATCTCTAAATCACTCAATGTGACAATGTGTAATTTATGAATGTGTATGCACATACAGCTTTTTCTGACTTTGGATCCAGGTGAAATCAAACTCTTGACATCTCAGTCTTCTTTAGATAGTCAGATGTTAGCATCACACAACTGCAGTTTCATATTTCTCTGGCTAGCTATGAACTGTACATTGTAATCAGCTCACATTGTGTTTTTTCTTGTTAGAAATGGGGCCTTTAGTTGACAGTCAGTTTACATCCTGTCCAAGTAGGGACTCTCACTCTAGTCAGGGTAAGGAAGTCACACACTTCAGATAACTCATGGTCACCCCCTTGGTAGCGTGGCACAAGCAGTCAGGCTTATCTCAGAAGTGATGTGTAAAGTATTTGTACACACACATACGGTAACACAGCGAAAGCACCACAAAAGTGCTCAACACCAGTTTAGAAGAAATTGTCAATATTTATCCGAGTAAAACAAGACCAAAGCGACAAAAATCCAACATACACAAATAAAGTTATCATCTTTAGAGGTTTAGAAGAGTCTTAATCCTGAAAAATCTGATGATGTGGGCCGCAAAGGAGGTGATGCGTTGAAAAAACAGGATATGCGTCAATTATTTATCCCATGGATGGGTGATGCATTGATTCTTTTCCCACCAGGTTTATGATGCTTTACTTTTTTTCCCACCGGATGGGCGATGCATGGATTCTTTTCCCGCAGGGCTGGCGAAGCATCGATTCCTTATTGCGGTGCAGCGTCGATCAAGAAAATGACACCTAGGAATGTTGCATGGAAAATCAAGACACACAGCAATGATGGATCTGCGCTCAAACAGGCGATGAATCAATTTTTCAGCCACGATACAGGTGTTGCGTCAATGTTTCTGCTGCAACAGCCTTGGTGCGTGCATTTTACTTCAGGTCACCAGCTTCCACATCCAAGGGACTGGATTTGGCACCACTTGGCAAGTCAGGACTCTCAACAGAAGAGCCCAAGTATTGGCAGATTAAATCGTTGATGTCCCTAGACTTCACAACAGGAGACAAGCTCAGTTCAAGCCCATGCAAAACCTTGGAAAGCAGGATGTAAAAAGCCAAGTTCAGTCCCTTCACTCCCAGGACAGAAGCAGCAAGCAGCAGGCCAGCACACCAAAGCAACAGGCAGAGTGAAGTTCCTCCTACAGCATCCAGCTCTTCTTTCTGGCAGAATGTCCTCAGTGTTCTGAAGTTGTGGGGTCAGCAGTCCAATACTTATACTCATTTCTGCCTTTGAAGTAGGCAAACTTCAAAGGAAAGTCTTTGTGTTGCACACGACTCTGGATCTCCCTGTTCTGTCCCAGCCACACTCTAGGGGGTTGGAGACTGCTTTGTGTGAGGACAGGCACAGCCCTATTCAAGTGCAGGTGTCAGCTACTCCCACCACTCTTGCCCGAAGACCCATCAGGATATGCAGGACACACCTCAGCTCCCTTTGTGTGACTGTCTAGAGTTAATTCACAAACAGCCCAACTGTCACTCTGAACCAGACGTGTATTCCAGCAGCCAGGCAGAGGCACAGAATGGTTAAGGGAGAAAATGTCCACTTTCTAAAAGTGGCATTTTCAAACTTACAATCTAAAAACCAACTTCACCAAAAGATGTATTTTTAAATTGTGAGTTCGGAGACCCCCAAACTCCACATCTCTATCTGCTCCCAGTGGGAAACTGCACTTAAAAGATGTTTTAAGGCAAACTCCTTATTAACCTATGGGGGAGATAGGCCTTGCAATAGTGACAACTGAATTTATCAGGCCATGTAAAACACACCAGTACATGTCCTACCTTTTAAATACACTGCACACTGCCCATAGGGCTGCCTTGGACCTACCATAGCAGACTTACATGTAGTAAAAGGGAAGGTTTGACAGGTTGAAATGGCAGTTAAAACTGCCCACACAGACACTGCAGTGGCAGGTCTGAGACATGTTTACAGGGCTACTCATGTGGGTGACAAACTCTGTGCTGCAGGCCCACTAGTAGCATTTGATTTACACACCCTGGGCACACACTGTGCCCTTTACTAGGGACTTACCAGTAAATCAAATATGACAATTATGGATAGACCATCACAAAGTGCATGGGCTGTGCAGGGGCCCCCCTGAGGCCCCCTGCACCACATTTCCTCCAGCGGTTCCATGGCGGGACTACCGCGTGAGACCGCTGGCGGAGAAGGGAGTCGTAATCCCTAGGGCAGTGCTGCTTGCAGCGCTGCCCTGGCGGATTAGGACCACCAGCACTGCCACACTTTCGTGCTGATGAAAAGTGGTGGTGCTGCTGGTCCGACTGCGGCACTACTGCTGCGGTTGTAATGTGGCGGTCAGACAGCAGCATTAGTGGCAGTTCAACTGCCATCCAGACCCTGGTGGTGTCGTAATGAGAGTCTTTGTCTCCTAAGTTAAGCCTTGTTACTCGTTGCCAAGCTACCAAGGGTTGAGCTGGGGTTAATTATTGAGACCTAACTGGCCCTAGTGGGGTTTAGAGGCCTATTGCTAAGTGTAGGTACTTACCTGCCCTTACCACTAATCCACTTTCCAACACCTACCTTTTAAATACACTGCACACTGCCCATGGGGCTGCCTTGGGCCTACCTTAGGGGTGACTTACATGTAGTAAAAGGGAAGGTTTGGGCCTGGCAAGTGGGTGCACTTGCCAGGTCGTAATGGCTGTTAAACATGCCCACACAGACACTGCAGTGCTAGGTCTGAGACATGTTAACAGGGCTACTCATGTGGTTGGCACAATCTGTGCTGCACCCCCACTAGTAGCATTTGATTTGCAGGACCTTGGCAAACTCGCTGCCCTGTACTAGGGACTTACCAGTAAATCAAATATGCCAATCATGGATAAATCAATTACCAATACAATTTAGACACAGAACATATGCACTTTAGCACTGGTTTGCTGTGGTAAAGTGCCCAGAGTCCTAAAGCCAACAAAAACAGATCAGAAAATATAGGAGGAAGAAGGCAGAAAGTATGGGGATAACCCTGCAAGAAGGGCCAGGTCCAACCATTCTTAATTGCATTTCTGTGCAATGCGTGGTTATTGCGTCAATTATCTATTGTGGCATGATGAGGTATATGTGACAGTGTAGCCAGGAATTGTCTCACATGTGTTTTTTTTTAGGTAAGCCCCACACGCATGTAAGCTTTCTTTACAGATGATAGGTTTTTACATGTTCAGATGATACTAGGCCTTTGTCCAGTGTGCCAGGAGCTATGCCCAGGGCCGGGGTACCAAGATTCCAAGGACGCAGCAGGGAGCTGCATAACTTAATCTAATGTTAACAGCAGCTCCTCCATCTGACTTGGACTCAATAGCATTAAAGGCTTTTAAATCACCCCTTAATGTACCTCTACCTAATCGTGCACACACCATCAACCCCCTGCAACTAACTCCACCTCCACAACATATACCAAATGTTTTATCACCCAGGAAGCTGTACTGGCCAATCAGATTTGATGCTGGCCCTGTTTGTCCAAGACAACTGTAACTCATTATATCTGATGGTATCTGAAACAACATCGGTTTAGGCAAAATGCAGCCATTCTGCATGCTACCACATTGGTGAAATACACTACACACTACAATGTGAGGGTTGCCAACGGTGTTGTAGTTGTTGGTTTGTGTTCCAAACTTCACTGTGTGCCATCTGTAACACACTTTGATGATGCAGAACACAGCAAGACTGCTACCTGAGCAGCTTGGTACTGTTTAAGTGCGTGTTGAAACATACGTTCAATTAGTTTTGGTAATATGGCACGCCTGTCCTGTCCTTTTAATGCCCTCACTCTGCATCACATTGCATTTCCATTTGAATGGAATGGATTAAATGAGAGGCATGGCCCCCTGTTACTAAACAGGTCTGATGACATAATTGTAACCTGTTGAGCCCTAGTTCCAGTTGAATAGATGTGGGTGCCTTGAAGTTTACTGTGACATAAAAGCATACAAAAAGATTTGATTCAGACATGTGTTTTCTAGATGAACATGTAATCTTTTAGCAGTTCTTTGTCCATAACAGTTGTAGTTTCTTAAACAAAAAGATTTTGAACAATGTGCCTACATCACCTACCAGCCACTGTGTGCTCTCCTCCATCATCCTCATTCTCATCCTCCTCCATTGGCTCCTGATCATCTGGCTCACCGTCTCACAGGACATTTGTCCTTACGCAGATGTTGTGGAGGATGGCACAGACTCGTATGATCTTGCAGACTGTAGGGGGCAAGTATAGCAGTTTGCCTCCTGACATGTCCAGGCATCTGAACCTGAACTTTAGCATACCAAGGGGCAGATTTATGGAAAGTGGTGCTGCACCTTAGCACCCCCCTACAGCTACCATGTGTGCGTCATATTTAAAATACGGCGCACCATGGCGTAGGGGGCAATAGAGTAATTTCTAATGACTCTATTGATGTACTCTGCAGTGGTAGCGCCAAACTGTTGGCGCTACTCCTGCAGAGTACATAGGGGCCCATTCTTAAGAATAGAAGCCCCCTTTCAACGCCTGCTCTTGAGTAGGCGTTAAAAGTGCCGTAATAAATGGGGCAGGGAAATCCCACAGATTTCCTTACACCATTTTACCGGCTCTCCTAATGGGGCAATGCCCCCTTCGCATACATTATGCCTGGCGCAGGCATTATGTAGCGCAAAGGGTTGGTCGCCCAGTAAATACGGCATGGGGAGTTTGGCATTGTATGGCCACAATAACATCAAAATAAATTTTGTTAATGTGGCGCAAGGTGGCGATAGGGCCTATAAATACGCCCCCAAATGTGCACTCTACTCTGTGGATGTGCTGATGGGGTCATGACCCAAGGATGCAGACCATATTCTTGGTCAACTGTAAGTGAAAAATATATGACATATGTAAGTGATTTTGCTATTTATTTCATCAACATTTCTGTATAATAGTGTTATGTGTACAGATTGACTCATACACATTTCTTACAGTATTTCACCTTATGTAGTACATATACATTTTGATAAAGGTTTACACATGTCTGTGTGTAATAGCAAATGATGATCATGGGTAGATGCTTTAGACACTTCTACATCCTGACTTTCATGCTTCTCCAGTATCTTACTGTGATGGGTACTTGGAGAAGTTCTGTCTCACTCCATTTTATGTGTACTCACTACACGCTTTAAGTGAAATATTATTGATCAGACTGTTTAGACATTTGTTCATCCTAGATAGGTTATGACATGGCCAACATGTCAGACACTCACACATTCATATGTCTTTGTAAAAACACTGAGGTTGTGTGTGGGCTACACAACATTGACACTACCTTTTAATAGTTCACTTCCTTTCACATGTTATGACATGTAACTCGTATTCTTATCCAACTTATTGTCAAGCTTCAGGTATAGTTGTTGACTGAGAAGTTTTCATGGTGCACTTTGACACATGTCTTGCGATGTTGCCCATCTTAATGTGGGACACATGAATGTAGTTACTAGTACATGTCCACCGAAAAGCTAGATATAGGTGGTCATTACAACCCTGGCGGACGGTGTTAAAGCGGCGGTAAGACCGCAAACAGGCCGGCGGAAAAAAAAAGGGAATTATGTCTGTGGCGGAAACCGCCAACAAAGACACCCACTTTAACACTCTGACCGCCACGGCGGTACAGACAAGCAGCGCAGCGGTTACCGCCAACAGACAGGCGGGAGACAATGTACTGCCCACACTATTACAACCCGCCAATCCGCCACCTTTTTCGGGGCGGATGCACCGCGGATAAAAACACGGCGGAAACAGCTTTTGCTATGGGAAAACACTCACCTGAACACATCCCACAAGGAACGAGGACACCATGGAGCCCGAACTCCAAATACTCCCTGTGCTTGTTTTTCTGCTCCTTTACGACCAACAGCTACGTAGGCACAGAAGATACCGGTGAGTACTGCACCTACGACACGGGGAGGCAAAAGTTAGGGGGACACCCACCAAACACCCCCACCCTCGCATATCACAACATACACACCAATGCAGTCACAAAAATAACAGTAACAACCCACAATCCCCCCGGAAGAATGAAAAGACAATGCGAAATTCGGGCAAACATTGTAATGTGCCAATATACATGTCATAAAAAAATATAAAGATATATATATATCTCAAAATCACTCTTATTTACACATACAATCCGAGAAGTAGTGCAGATATGTACACAACAATGTCCGCGCACCAACAGTTCTCAAATGCATGGGTGAGGCCCACAATAGATACCTGACCAAAATCGGAGAGAACACTGCCGGGGCATCAGATAGAAATAAAACAGGCACCTCAGGGGGAAGGGAAGGGGGCACCTCAGCCAGATGAATGCAAAGCCAGATCCACGACGGGGCTCCATGCCCATTGAAGTATCCTGGGGAGTGCAAAGCCACAGTCTCTCAAGTCTCTACAGTGGGTGGTTTGCCCTCTGTGCCATCCTGAGGAGTGCAAAGCCACAGTCTCACAAGTCTCTACAGCGGGTGGTTTGCCACTGTGCCATCCTGGGGAGTGCAAAGCCACAGTCTCACAAGTAGATGCAGGTCTCCACTGCTTCTGGAGGGGGACTGGTGCCCAGACCGGATTAGTCTCCACGTGAAAGTACCTGTTCTGTCACTGTCCCAGCTGCACATGGGATAAGGATGCCTGATGTGGCGGTCTATTCATTCCTACACGGTGCATGCCCTGTTCAGCGGTGCTTTGCCATGGCGGTCTTTACCCTGTTCAGCTGGTGCTTTGCCATTGCGGTCTTTGCCCTGTTCAGCGGTGCTTTGCCATGGCGGTCTTTGCCCTGTTCAGCGGTGCTTTGCCATGGCGGTCTTTGCCCTGTTCAGCAGTTCTTTGCCATGGCGGTTCGGACAGTTCAGCAGTGCTTTGCCATGGCGGTCTTTGCCCTGTTCAGCGGTGCTTTGCCATGGCGGTCTTTGCCCTGTTCAGCGGTGCTTTGACATGGCTGTCTTTGCCCTGTTCAGCGGTTGCTTTGCCATGGCGGTTCTGGACTGTTTAGCGGTGCTTTGCCATGGCGGTTCTGATACGGACATTGGTGTGTGGGATGACGATCTCTACACTGGACATTGGTGTGTGGCATGACGATCTCCACACTGGACATTGGTGTGTGGCATGACAAACTCTACACTGGGCACTGGTGTGTGGCATGATGATCTCTACACTGGGCATTGGTGTGTGGCATGACGTTCCATCATTGCCCAGCGGCGCTGTGGCATCCTGGCCCCTCCTGGGCTGTGACTCCGGCGGTGGTCTCTGGACAAGTGACAATACTTGTGCCCTCCTGGGCTGTGACTCCGGCGGTGGTTTCTGGACCAGTGACGATACTTGTGCCCTCCTGGGCTGTGACTCCGACGGTGGTCTCCGGACCAGTGACGATACTTGTGCCCTCCTGGGCTGTGACTCCGGCGGTGGTTTCTGGACCATTAACGATACTTGTGCCCTCCTGGGCTGTGACTCCGGCAGTGGTTTCTGGACCAGTAACGATACTTGTGCCCTCCTGGGCTGCGACTCCGGCGGTGGTTTCTGGACCAGTAACGATACTTGTGCCCTCCTGGGCTGTGACTCCGGCGATGGTTTCTGGACCAGTAACGATACTTGTGCCCTCCTGGGCTGTGACTCCAGCGGTGGTCTCCTGACCAGTGACGATACTTGTGCCCTCCTGGGCTGTGACTCCGGCGGTGGTCTCCTGACCAGTGACGATACTTGGGCCCTCCTGGACTGTGACTCCGGCGGTGGTCTCCTGACCAGTGACGATACTTGGGCCCTCCTGGGCTGTGACTCTGGCGGTGGTCTCTGGACCAGTGACGACGGTGCTGGCGGTTGTGTCTGGACCGCCGGAAATGATGGCCTACTTCTCTGCCGTGACACTCACAACAGGCTGGGCAGACTTCCTCTGGACCTTCCCCACCTTTGTTGGAGTTACAGCTGACTCACCAATCCCCTTCGATCCCAATTCACTTGTTGTCCCACCAAGGGTCTTAAGACGGTCCCGTCGTCCACTCTTCATTTTCAGAGCCTTTACAGGGGGTGGGCTACCAGTGCCTTGGCTCCGGGTCCTACTGCCTGCCCTGGTGGCCGGTGCACTCCAAAAACCTGGAACACGCACAACTGGTACTGGAGGCTTTTTGGCTGAGGCGCTACGACGGGACTGATGAATTGGAGGGGGGGACAAAAAGGTCAATTTGACAGAGGGACAGTTTCTGACAAACACTGGGATGGGTAGCTGGAGGGGGTCTGGGAGTGGAGGAAGAGGAGGTGGTTGTAGGAGGTGTCACTTTAGCTGTTTTGGGTGCAGGTGCAGGTACTGGAGGCTGTTGTGAGGTGGATGGATGTTGGGTGAGTGACTGCCGGCGTTTGTGTACTTTGGGCGGGGGCGTCACAGACACACTGGGAGAGGACACAGGGGACATGTAAATGGCAGTGGAGGTGGTGAGTGCAGGTGAGCGGCTTGTGGTGCTGGGTGTCCTGGTGCGAGTCCTAGTGCCTGTAGATGTGGTGCATGCAGGTGTGTGTGTAGACGAGACAGGGAGGGAGAAGAGGAGGAGGGGGACACAGTGGAGACAGTGGATGTTGCTGTGTCTGTATGTGGGTGAGGCTTGCGTGAGTGCCTGTGGTGTGTGTGGTGCCTATGTTTGCTTAAGCTACTAGTGTGTGTTGACTTGTGTGCATGCTGGTCTGTAGGTGTGCTTGGGATGGGCTGGGGTACAGGAGATTGGGTCTGGGTGGAGGAAGTTGGAGGGGGGAGGCTAGACACAGGGACAATGGCTGCCATCAGTGCTGAGGCCAGAGTTTTCAGGGTTCGCTGAAGGACAGCCTGACCAGAATGAATGCCCTCCAGGAATGCATTACCATGTTGCAACTCCCTTTCTACACCCTGGATGGCATTCACAATGGTAGACTGCCCAACAGTAAGCGACCTGAGGAGGTCAATGGCCTCCTCACTGAGGGCAGCAGGGGTGACTGGGGCAGGGCCTGAGGTGCCTGGGGCGAAGGTGATGCCCACCCTCTTGGGTGAGCAGGCACGGGGCGAATGCTGAGGGGCTGCTGGGAGGGCGGTGCTGGTGGGGGGGGGTGGCGGATGTACCTGTAGAAGTGGGGCGCACAGGTGGTGCCGCCACCACAGGGGAGCTCCCATCGGCGGATGAGTCTGTGTCGCTGGTTGGTGATCCGGTGGGCGACGTGAAGCTCCCCTCGCCCTCCGTCCCACTGGTGCATTCAGAGTCTGTGGTGTGGTCCTCCATGGCCATGTGGGATGCAGCTCCCTCGTGCTCCGGTGCCACTGTACCTCCGCCTGATGATGCTGATGTACAAAAGGACAGAGAGAGCAGGAAACGGGGGGGAGACAGAAGAAAGAGAGTTTTAGTGCATGGCATGCCGCTACCGTTGGCGGACAAGACAGATGCAGCAGCCCCCTGCATTACTCCGTGCTCCTGACCTCTGCACATGCAATTTCTGGGACATGGCCTACATTGCAATGGTGGAAATCAGCGCACATAGATGCCACAGGGGCAACTATACCTCAACTTGGCACTCTGCTGAGGTGGGGTTGAGTGCCACATGGCCTACATTACGGAGGGGCCTTGCCTACCTAACTCGCCCTGGCCTAGGGTCACCCACAGTGCACCTCCCCCACCCAGACCCCTCCACTGCACGCAAAGTCCACAGAATGAGGTTGTACTCACCCCCTTGTGTCTGTTGTGATGTCCTCAAGCGCCCATCCAACTCCGGGTAGGCCACCGCCAGGATCCGGAACATCAGGGGGGTCATGGTGCGACGGGCACCCCTCCCACGTTGGGAGGCCATCCCCAGCTGAGCCTCCGCCGTCTTCTTGCTGCAGCGGCGAATGTCCTCCCATCTCTTACAACAGTGGGTGCCCCGTCTCTGGTGAGCCCCCAGGGTCCGGACCTCCTTGGCGATGCCATGCCAAATATCCCTCTTCTGATGGGCGCTGACCTACATGACATGCACAAGGAAAGAGAAACAGTCATTACCAACTGCACTGTCAATGTGAGTGGCCCCCTCCCTACTCTGGCCATGTGGCCCATTCATTCCCATGCATAACTGATCTATGTACTCTGTCCCCTTCCCTCTTCCACCCAGCCCTCTCCACCCAGGCCTAGCCCATACAACGTGCTCCCTGTGTACTAACCTGTTGGTCTGGAGGACCGTAGAGTAGCGTGTACTGGGGGAGGACCCCATCCACAAGTTTCTCCAACTCCTGTGCAGTGAAGGCAGAGGCCCTTTCCCCAGACGCAGCAGCCATTGTCGCTTCCAGACCGAGGTCACAGCAGCACTAGCAGTGTAGGTCCTCTCCTGTCGAAGGTCAGGTATTTAGTGATTGAACAGATAGAAAATGGCGGTGACGTCCGCGGCGGTGACGTCCGCGGTGGTGCGCATCATCACCGCCGGCGCACCTGTTCATTGGCTCCTGGTACCCATAGGGTCCAATGTTAACCAATGCTACGACCGCCTACCGCGACGGTGTGCAACGCCAGCGCAGTTACCCCACAATCCCATTGTCCCAGTTTAGAGGTCAGGCAGCTGCCATTTCAGGGGCCCACATGGCTTCATTTACTACTCCGTCACGCATAGCTAGGCCTATACTCAACACACATACAGGAAGGGGTTTTGTCTGGTGTAGTCTTGTGTGTAACTGTGGGTACATACCTGGAGGAATAGTGACTGGTTCTTCGCTGTTGTCCTTCTTAGGCACCGTCAGCTGGGACATATGAGAAGATGGCGGAATCCTCTGGTGTACCGACCGCTGGTGGACCTGTTGACAATGGAAGAAAGACATATCATCGTCACCTACCGGTTTGACCGTGCCACAATCCAGGAACTATGTACCCAGTTGGAGCCATACCTGATGTCACCGATCCGCCATCCGACTGGAATCCCCCCTGACGTGCAGGTGCAGTCAGTGCTCCATTTCCTTGCAAGTGGCTCTTTTCAGACAACAGTGGCCATGGCATCAGGGATGTCCCAGCCTATGTTTTCCAACATCCTGTCCAGAGTGTTGTCTGCCCTGCTGAAACATGTAAGGAGATACATCATTTTCCCTGAGGTGGAGGATTTGCCTACAGTGAAAGGTGACTTCTATGCCCTTGGACATATCCCGAACTTCATAGGTGCTATTGATGGGACACATGTAGCTCTGGTCCCCCCCGCAGGAGTGAACAGGTGTACAGGAACAGGAAGAATTATCATTGGATGAATGTCCAGATGGTCTGTTTGGCAGACCAGTACATCTCACAGGTAAATGCAATGTTCCCTGGCTCAGTGCATGACGCCTACATCCTGCGGAATAGCAGCATCCTTGATATGATGGGTCAACTCCAGAGGCACTGTGTATGGCTATTGGGGGACTCTGGTTACCCCAACCTTTCCTGGCTATTGACCCCAGTGAGGAATCCCAGGACCAGGGCAGAGGAACGGTACAATGATGCCCATGGGCTGACTAGGAGGGTTATCGAACGCAACTTCGGCCTTCTTAAGGCCAGGTTCAGGTGCCTCCATATGACAGGTGGATCCCTATTCTAATCACCGAAGAAGGTGTGCGACATCATCATCGCCTGCTCCATGCTCCATAATTTAGCACTGCGACGCCAGGTGCCTTTTCTGCAGGAGGATGATCCAGATGACGGTGTTGTGGCAGCTGTGGAGCCTGTGGAGCGAGTGGACAGTGATGAGGATGAAGCTGAGGATGAAGAAAACGACAACAGGGAGTCAGTCATACAGCAATATTTCCAGTGACACACAGGTGAGAACATTTTCTGGTTTAACATTACATTAACTTTCACACGTCTACCTCTATCCTGTACCTACATTTCACTCACTATTTGTTAATTGAGTTGTACCCTTCCATTTCAGTTTCACAGATGTAGTTACCTACGTGTCAACTGCTTGCATCCTTGAAGGGCTTGTGATGTGTGACATTGGTATGTTAGCCTTACAATGGGTAACCCATTATGACACTGTAATTGATAATAAAAAGTTCCAAATCATAGACTGACTCCAGATTTTTTTGGCTTTCAAGGGTGTTTATTTAAGTGCTAAAAAAATCAAGGAAGGTTGTAAAATGGGGATAGGTGATGGTGGAGGAATGTCCATGGCAGAGTCCAGTCTATTAGTCTCACAGGTGCACTGCCCATATGGGCATTGGAAGTGGAGCTGGGGCAGTTCCAATCTGGACAGGGTGACAAAGTGGGACAGTGGGGGGACAATCAGGGTGGTCTTATTTCCTGGCGGTGGTCTTGCCATCTTGCTCTGTCCTGTTCCTGGATCTCAGGGCCCGCTTGCGTGGTGGTTGTCCGTCTGCAGGGGATGGGGTCCTGGTATGTTGGTCCTGTGGTGGGGCGTCCTGTGCACTAGCGCCGGCGGAGGTGGTGGGCAGTTCGTCATCCTGGCTAGTGTCAGGGGCCCCTTGGAGTGCCACGGTGTCCCTCAAGGTCTTTTGAATGTCCGTCAGCACCCCTATGATGGTGCCCGGGGCGGAGCTGATGGTCCTGAGCTCCTCCCTGAACCCCAAATACAGTTTGTCCTGCAGATGCAGGGTCTCCTGCAACTTGTCCAGGACCGTTGCCATCGTCTCCTGGGAGTGGTGGTATGCTACCATGATGGAGGAGAGGGCCTTGTGGAGAGTTGGTTCCCTTGGCCTGTCCTCCCTCTGTCGCACAGCAGCCCTGCCAGTTCCCCTGTGTCTGTGTGCCTCCGTCCCCTGGACCGTGTGCCCACTACCACTGCCCCCAGGTCCCTGTTGTTGTTGGGGTGGTGGGTTAGCCTGGGTGCCCTGTAGTGGTGGACACACCGCTGATTGACCTGTCCTGGGTAGGGAGGTTTGGGCCCGCTGGGTGGGTGCTGTGCTGGTGTTACCAGAGGGTGGCAGCTCGGTGTTGGGCTGTGGCTGGGCAAGGGGAACCGACTGTCCTGAGGCCCACGATGGTCCGGGCTGGTCATCAGGATCCAGTAGGGCAGAGCTGCTGTCATCACTGTGGGCTTCTTCTGGGGGTGGAGTGGTGTTGTCTGAACCCTCTGGTGTGGTGACGTTCCTTCGGGTTCCTGCAGGGGTATAAGAACATGATTATTGCATGTGTGTGTGTAATGGTGTGCAATGGGTGGGTGTTTGTGTACCCCAGTGCAGGCATTCCTGTGTGGGGGCTTGTGTGGTGATGGTTGGGGGGGTGTTCTGGGTGTGTGCAATGGGGATGCTTTAGTGAGGGGTGCCCATGCTTAGTTTTGTCATGCAGGGGTTGGTGTTGGGATGGGTGGTTGGTGTCATGGGTAGATTAGTGAGGATTTGGGGTGATAGAGGAGGGTGTGAGGGTGGGGGTGTGTGATAGCATGCAGGTAGGGTGGGGGATGTGATAGTTAAGATTTGACTTACCAGTGTCCCATCCTCCACCGACTCCTCCGAGGCCTTCAGGATGCAAGATGGTCAGGACTTGCTCCTCCCATGTTGTTAGTTGTGGGGGAGGAGGTGGGGGTCCGCCCCCAGTCCGCTGCACTGCGATGTTGTGCCTGGAGACCGTGGAACGCACCTTCCCCCGTAGGTCATTCCACCTCTTCCTGATGTCCTCCCTATTTCTTGGGTGCTGTCCCACGGCGTTGACCCTGTCGACTATTCTGCGCCATAGCTCCATCTTCCTGGCTATTGATGTGTGCTGTACCTGTGAGCCAAATAACTGTGGCTCTACCCGTACGATTTCCTCCACCATGACCCTGAGCTCCTCCTCGGAGAAGCGGGGGTGTCTTTGGCGTGCCATGGGGTGGTGTGTGTGATGTGTGGGGTGGTGTATGTGGTGATGAGTGTGGTGAGTGTAGTGGTATGTGGTGTTTTGTGCATGGATGTAGTGTGGGTGATGGTGTTATGTGCCTCTGTGTGATGGGGTTGTCAATAGCTGTGCTGTCTCTCTGGCCTTCTCTCAGAAATTCTGGTTGTAGGGGTTTGTGGGTGATGTGGGTGTGTGTTTTATATTGTGTTGGGTGTGTGGGAGTGGTGTTTGTATGTGTATCAGGTGTGTGTATTTCGAAATGTCCAATGGGGCAGTGTTTTGTAGACATGTGTGTATTTTGAGCGCGGCGGTGTGTACCGCCAATGGAATACCGCAGTTGAAAGACCGCCGCGTGGATTCGTGGGTCGTAATAGCATGGCCGTGTTTCTGTTGGTGTGGAGGTGGAGGATGTGTTTCTGCCAGTTTATCGCTGACCTTTGGTGTGGCGGTGTTGTGTGGGTGTCTGAATTTCGGCGGATTCCGTGATGTGTGTCATAATAGCTGTGGTGGTCTACCGCTGCCGCGGCGGTGTATTGGCGGTCTTCTGCATGGCGCTAAGCGCCTTATACCGCCAATGTTGTAATGACCCCCATAGTATGTTAGTTTTTAACAGGTATGTGTATGATTGTAACTTGTAGGGCAATCTTCACTTTTAGGCCTTAACTTTGTCATCATTACTGTGACCACTAAGGGGCATATTTAAGAGCCCCTAGGCCCAATCTAACACCACATTAGCATCATTTTTGTTTACACTAATGTGAGGTCAGAAGACAAAAAATGCAGCACCATATTTACAAAGTTGTGCAATGCATGCATTGTGCCACTTTGTAACCCCTGTGGCTACATTATGCTTGCACCAGGCATCATGTATGTAAAGGAGGCGTTCCCCCGTTAGGGAAGCCGAAACAAAGGTGCAAAGAAATCTAAGAGATTTCTTTGCGTCATTTTTTTGGGGCACTTTTAACACCTGCTCAGAGCACGCGTTTAAAGGAGTTTTTCCATTGGTGACAATGGGTCTCTAGGTGCTCTACAGGAATAGCATAAACGTTTTTAATGCTAATCCTGCAAAGCGCTGGTCTAGTGTAAAAAATTCTGATGCTAGTCCCAGAACTACCGCCAGGGTGCGGCATATTTTAAATACGGCACACACATGGTGGCATTAGGGGGGTGCTAACGGGTGCAAGAAAAGTGGCGCTACACTATGTGCAGTGCCACTTTTCTAAATATGCCTCTAAATGTTGACATTGGTATCCTTAGTACACTCTAATGCTTTGAATAGGTTGCATTACAATTTATGACTGATAGCTGACCGTTTTCACAGCATTGTGTTGGACTCTGTGAGTTTCACAATGCAACATAGCTAAACATTTCATTTAGGCAAATGACACCACAAAACTGGTGGACGATCATGTTGCTTATATATGTAAATATGACTTATTCACTATGTATATGTGTGTGTACCTACACTGTCAGTATGGGAGAGGCATGTACCTGTTTAGTACTGTGGATGTCATAAAGTTTTGCATTATAGGCTTTATACATTTTCTGGGGCCTATACTTACATTGCATGCCACACATGATCTTTGCAGATACTACTTCCAGTGTTTGCATGCAAATTTCTCTTTGTGCATGAAATGACACATTACTGCACATATACAACGCTTAAAGGCAATTATGTATGTGTGCCACAGAATGGAGTACATATAGAAAAGCAGTAGTGACTTCATGGACTACATTTATTGATCCTTCTTACACATCCGCTAGTGGAAAATATTTATTGGGCACAATCCCAGATTTCCCTTGTTTGACATATGTGATCAATCATGTCAGTTTAATGGCAACACCAGCATAACACACATGGGACATATCCCTTGCACACAGTGTAGCAACACATCATTTTGCACAAGGTAGCATTTGTCCTACATGCTTTGACATAGAAAACCACCCAAAGGTGCTTTGTGTACCTTGACATATCAGAGTTATGGGATTGCATTACACATGTACCATGATGCATGGTGGAAGTTTGAGGCACACCCATCGTACATATGGCCCTAGCTCTGTCAACAGAGACGGACATGGTGATTCTTTCATACAATTTTCATCTTTAGTTGGTGTATTGTATGGTTCAGAATTACTTAACAAGTAGGCCATTCCCCTATCACCCATTCTGGAACCGCTCATTTAAGATGCTGTGTCTGAAGAAGTATGCATCATGTACACTCCCCAGGTATTCTGTTAGCAGAAACCTCCCGAGATGAACCACGATGGCCTGGACATTGATAAAAATTGTGTGTTTCCAGTTGTGCAACAGGTGTGCTGTTTCAGGTGGGGAATTCTACTGCACATGTGAACAGTCCATAGCCCCCAAGACATGTGGAAGACCTGCAATGGCATAGAAGCCTTGTTTGGTCTTCATCTGTTGTTGTTGTGTCTTGGGGATGAGGAGGTACTGTGGTGTGAGGTGAATGATGGCATCCAGGACAGTGGGCAGATGGCAGACAAATATTCTTGCCACTCTTGCTGTTGTGACCTGGAATGACCTAGAGGCTGCCATGTGTAGTACAGCCATCAGTTTCACCTGTAGAGGAATGTTGGGGGGCCTGGCTATGATGGACTCCCTACTGAGCCTAAATAATTTTATCACCTCACACCCCCGAGGTTGATGAGCGAGATTTGTTAGTGGAAGTCACAATCTTTCCTCCTTCATTGCCTACGTGGTAGTGGTGGTCTTCTCGCTACTCCTAGTTGCAGGATGACGACCTCCATGATATAGTTGAGCATGTCAAAGTGTTTTTGTATGTTCTGGTTTATATGGCACAGCCATTGCATCATTTCTTACACCTGGCTTACCGATGTGTATGAAATGTATTGTGCATTTGGGCTTTGTGTGCCACATCCATCTGATGCAGCACATATTGCCAAAGACATAAATACCACTGTGTTCGTTTTCTGTTACTTTTTGTGGGGAAATGCCTATCTTGCATATACTAGTTTCTGCATGGTGCAGTTGCTTAAGGTGCAACTTTTCGATAATGCAAATGTAGAAAAAAAGACACATTTGGGCTAATGTGTCGTCTCAGAGATTTGGAGTAGAGCTCACGCCACTGATGCTTCAAAATCCTTTGGCACAACAGTGGTGCAAGCCTTTCGTAAATATGCCCCTTAGTATATAACCTGTCCCTGAGTGACATGACTGGGTGAACTGACAGGTGGGCTTTATGTATTCCTCCTAGATAGCCACACACAATAGAGATCTTAATTGTGCCTGGATAGGCCATCACTGGAAGGATGGGAGGGCAGAGCTGGGCATAGCCTTACTTATACTTGAATAGGTTGAGTCCTCCCTACACACAAAGGACTGCATACCCCCTGTAGTTAGCCTTGAGCAGGATAGGGAAGGCAGGATGTCTGGGGACTTTAAAGGGAAACCTTTAGAAGCTTCTGCCACCTTCCAGAGGAAGAGCACCAGGTATAAATATTGAACCTCAGACATCACATGTTCAGTACACTTCTGGACCTCTGAAGACAACTGCCACTCTACTGGACTGCTGCTCTGAAGGAACTGACGCTCTGCTTGGCTATCCTGTTGTCTGCTGCCCTCTTGCCTGGGTGAGAAGGTCTGGACCTGCATCTGTTGAACCCAGGACCCCAAAGTGACTCCAAGGGCAAGTTGGCTGGCATTGTGGCTAGAACCTTAGGGACAGACCGCTCCAACAACCTTGAACCCAGCACCTGGACTCTGTCATCAAGTGGTGCCACCCCAGTTCTGGACCCTTGGAAGTGGACTGTGAAGATGCTCTGCCAGCCTATCTGTAGATACAGCAGAACCAATACATATCCTCCAAACCGACACAACGGATGCATTGTCTCTTCTGTGGGGGTTCACTTGATGCAAAGGATTTGGCATCCACCCCGTGGCTGCATTGGAACCACTGCCTGTCCAAAGCTTTCCCGATGCAGGCCCTGGCATCACAAATCTCTCATTGATGGCAGCCTCAATGATAATGCAGGCTCTCACATGGCAGCCCCTAAGCTCATTGGAACCGACCTTGAATGCGCCCACATCTTCAATGCCGGACTTTGCATCACAAGCCCTCGCCGATAGGATCCTTGGCAACTATGCAGGACCTTGCATCACAGCTCTGCAGTACTTCAGAGCTGATGCATCACCTGGCTGCACAACACATCCTCAGTGTGGAACCTTGCAACGCACAACAACCAGGACCCAAAGATACTTAGTTCAGCAGACCTATTTGAGTTTATGTAGCAGGCCTGCGCTCCATTGCGGTTGGCCTGAACTTGTGACTGTTAATAACCACAGTTGGTGTTTTGGGCTTTTTGGCACTATTTTTACTGAAATCTTAAAACCTGCATGTTGGACCTGGCTTTTTGACAGGGACATCCCCAAACTTTTTGCCTCCTTCCTCCTATTTTTTCTGACCTGTTGTTGTTGGCTTTTGACCTCTGGGCACTTTACCACTGCTAACCAGTGCTAAAGTGCATATGCTCTCTGTGTAAATTGTACTACTGATTGGTTTATCCATGATTGACTATTTAATTTACTTGTAAGTCCCTGGTAGAGTGCACTACATGTGCCTAGGGCAGGTAGATTAAATGCTACTAGTGGGCCTGCAGCACTGGTTGTGCCACCCACCTCAGTAGCCCCTTAACCTTGTCTCAGGCCTGCCATTGCAAGGCCTGTGTGTGTAGTTTCACTGCCACTTCGACTTGGCATTTAAAGGTACTTGCCAAGCCTAGAACTCCCCTTTTTCTATACATAAGTCACCCCTAATGTGTGCCCTAGGTAACCCCTAGAGCAGGGTGCTGTGTGGGTAAAAGGCAGGACATGTACTTGTGTGGTTATATGTCCTGGTAGTGTAAAACTCCTAAATTCGTTTTTACACTACTGTGAGGCCTGCTCCCTTCATAGGCTAACATTGGGGCTGCTCTCATACATTGTTGAAGTGGCAGCTGCTGATCAGAAAGGAGCAGGAAGGTCATATTTAGTATGGCCAGAATGGTAATATAAAATCCTGCTAACTGGTGAAGTCGGATTTAATATTACTATTCTAGAAATGCCACTTTTAGAAAGTGAGCATTTCTTTGCACTAAAATCTTGTTGTGCCCTTCAATCCACGTCTGGCTAGGTTTAGTTGTCAGCTCCTTGTGCATTCACTCAGACACACCCCAAACACAGGGTACTCAGCCTCACTTGCATACATCTGCATTTTGAATGGGTCTTCCTGGGCTGGGAGGGTGGAGGGCCTGCCCTCACACAAAGGACTGCCACACCCCCTACTGGGACTCTGGCAGACAGGATTGAGCTGAAAGGGGGCTTGGTGCATTTCTTAGAGACTCTTTGAAGTCACCCCCACTTCAAAGGCACAACTTAGTATAAAACAGGGCCTCTGCCCTACCTCATCAGACACTTGCTGGAGAAGAAACCTGAACCAGAAACTACATCCTGCCAAGAAGAACTGCCTGGCTGCTCAAAGGACTCACCTGTCTGCTTTCTACAAAGGACTGCTGCCTTGCTGTTGCCCTGCTGCCTTGCTGAACTCTTGTCTGGATGTGAAAGTGCTCTCCAAGGGCTTGGATAGAGCTTGCCTCCTGTTCCTTGAAGTCTCAGGGCCAAAAAGACTTCTCTCTTTTACTTGGACGCTCCGTGCGCCGAAAATTTCGACGCACAGCTTTTTTCGCGGCGAGAAAAACGCCGCACTCCGACGCTGATCAACGCGACGCTCTGGGGACGATCGAAGGTCCGACGCACGGCCTCGCAAGGACAACGCCGCCCGACCTCTAGAGGAGAAATCGACGCGACGCCTGCCGTGAGATCGTAATTTCAACGCGCAGCCCCGCAGATCGAAGTCTAGAGGAGAAATCGACGCAACGCCTGCCGTGAGATCGTAATTTCGACGCGCAGCCGCGCAGACCGACGCACAGCCGGAGAACAAGCAGGAAAATCCACGCACAGACCCGGGACATCTGGTAATCCCCGCGATCCACAGAAAGAAACTGTCCACGCGCCGGAAAACGACACTGACTTCCCCGCGTGGAAAATAACGACGCAAGTCCGTGTGTGCTGAGGAGAAATCGACGCACACACCAGTTTTCCACGCACCTCTTCTCCTGTGGCCCTCTGAGGAGATTTTCCACCAGAAACCAGGTACTTTGTGTTTGAAAGAGACTTTGTTTACTTTCTAAAGATTTAAGACACTCTCTATCACTTTTCAGTGATATCTTTACAAATTCGTATTGCAACTTTGATCGTTTTGACCTGAAGATACCCAGATAAATATTATATATTTTTCTAAACACTGTGTGGTGTATTTTTGTGGTGTTATGCTATGGTGTTGTATGATTTATTGCACAAATGCTTTACACATTGCCTTCTAAGTTAAGCCTGACTGCTCGTGCCAAGCTACCGGAGGGTGAGCACAGGCTGAGTTTGGATTGTGTATGACTTACCCTGACTAGAGTGAGGGTTCTTGCTTGGACAGAGGGCAACCTGACTGCCAACCAAAAACCCCATTTCTAACATTGGTGATCAGCGGTGAGGATAGGACTTGTGTTTGTGCAGTGACATACAGTAGCTAAGTATTTCACTACCTACCCACAGTTGAAGGTCAACTTGATTTTTCATCTTTTTTGGCTTTTGGTTCTCTGATGTCCTCCTGGATATACTACTGATATTTTGGACTTAGAATTTTGGTTTTTGCTGATAAGATCTTATCAGAATGGGATTGTGTACCTACTCATTCTTTGTTCGTACTGACCACCTCACTAACGCTGACCTAAGGAAGCTTTGCAGAAAATGGGGCCTTCCTGTAGCAAGGAGATCTACTAAAGCGGAGATGCTCCATCACTACATAGTCTGGGGGGAGGAAAGATGGGCAGAGAGAGAGGCAGCAAGAAACCAAATGACTAAGTACCCCTCAGATGAGGAGGAAGACTACTCAGATGAGGAGGAAGACTACTCAGAGTTGGACAGTGACCCAGAAATAGATGAATGGCTCCGAAGTCAAAGGCGACAGGAGCAACAATTAGAGGAGTATCTTGCAGAGGTTGAGGCAAAAAGACTCTTAGCCCTGGAAGAAGAAAAGATTGCAGCTCAAGAGCTGAGCTGTAAAGAGCTGAAACTGGAGGCCGGAAGGGCTGAGTCCAGTTCAGATGGTGGCAGCAAAAATCTTGCATCTGGTACTGCTGAAGAAGGGCACAAGCCCAGAGATGTGGTGCCCAACTTGAAGAAGGGAGTTGACACACCCCAGGCAGTTCAAGGGTATGAGGTAGTTCCCGTTATGCACAGGGTCCCTGAGAAGGATTGGGGAACTGGCACAGGGAGTCATATTCCTACTGGGGGGAGGGACACTTTACTGACTCTAGCAGAGAGTGACAGAGAAAAGGGTTCCCCCCTGGTGGACGTCCTGGATATAGAGTGTAGAGACATCCCAGAAGAGTATGGGTTGAGTGTCAGGGACAGACAGATACTGTCTCACCAGTCTCAGGAGGGTGAAGTAGAGTGCTTTTCCAAGGTTGAGTTACTGGGTGGTTGGGTGAAGGGTACTGTGGTTAATACATGTGAAGGGCAGAATGATGTAATTGCTGGAGAGCATATGTCTGGTCCTTATTTTCCAGAGCTACGCCAACACCAGGTGGAGTGTGAGTTCTCTGACCCCAGGGAACTTACAATGGAGGCAGACTTCTGGGTGAGTACCTGAGAGTCTGAAGAGGCATTTTGGGGTGCTCCTGAAGGGAGTGGTCTAGGTGGTTCCCAACCGAGTGAGGTGGGAAAGGATTGTAGTGTCCCAGGTAGGTCCCAGGTCCTAGAGGGTTCCATGAGGGAACACCAGGAGGGAAGCCTAGCCTGTACCGTAGGGCCATCTTTTGAGGGAAGCCCCGCAGTGTCAGAAGAACTTGGGGGGGTGACTGTAGCCAGCATCCCAACAGTTCTGGCGTCTGGCAGTACCCCTCCTAGTGAGGGGGTGCAGAAGTCCAGACATAGGGTTGAGAGGGGGTTGCAGACCCCAGTGGAGGACCTTGAGAGTCAGGGGACAGCTCTGAGAGCAGAGCCCCCCAGGAATGACCCAGGTGAAACCGTTTCTGGTTTGGGGGAAACCCAGACTCTGTCGGATGGGCAGAGGTCGGGAGACCTGCGCCAACCAGACTCTTGTGTGACCCTTGGGGACGGTATGTCCCTTGTGGGGGGTGAGAGTGCCCCCCAGGAAGTCCTGGCATGCCAGGCAAGGATTCAACCTCAGGGTGGTGACTCTAGGTTGGATACCCAGGTTCAGAGGTTAAACTCTGACCTGGTGGGAGGTAGATGTGCCTCCCAAGAAGTCCTGCTGTGCCAGGCAATTGTCCAACCTCAGGGTGTTGACTCTGGGTTGGATGACCAGGTTCAGAGGTTAAACTCTGACCTGGTGGGGGGTAGGTGTGCCCCCCAGAAAGTCCTGGCGTGCCAGGCAATTGCCCAACCTCAGGGTGGTGACCCTGGGTTGGGGAACCAGGCTCAGAGGTTAAACTGTAACCTGGTGGGAGGTAGGTGTGCCTTCCTGGAAGTCCTGGCCTGCCAGGCAATGGTTCAACTTCAGGGTGGTGACTCTGGATTGGCTAACCAGGTTCAGGGGATAAACTCTGACCTGTTGGGGGGTAGGTGTGCCCCCCAGAAAGTCCTGGTGTACCAGGCAGTGGTCCAACCTCAGAGTGCTGACTCTGGGTTGGATAACCGGGTTCAGAGGTTAAACTCTGACCTGGTGGGGGGTAGGTGTGCCCCCCAGAAAGTCCTGGCGTGCCAGGCAATTGTTCAACCTCAGGGTGGTGACCCTGGGTTGGAGAACCAGGTTCAGAGGTTAACCTCTGACCTGGTGGGAGGTAGGCGTGCCTCCCAGAAAGTCCTGGTGTGCCAGGCAGTTGGCCAACCTCAGGGTGGTGACTCTGGGTTGGATACCCAGGTTCAGAGGTTAAACTCTGACCTGGTGGGAGGTAGGTGTGCCTCCCAAGAAGTCCTGCTGTGCCAGGCAATTGCCCAACCTCAGGGTGGTGACCCTGGGTTGGGGAACCAGGCTCAGAGGGTAACCTCTGACCTGGTGGGAGGTAGGCGTGCCTCCCAGAAAGTCCTGGTGTGCCAGGCAATTGTCCAACCTCAGGGTGTTGACTCTGGGTTGGATGATCAGGTCCAGAGGTTAAACTCTGACCTGGTGGGGGGTAGGTGGGCCCCCCAGAAAGTCCTGCCGTGCCAGGCAATTGCCCAACCTCAGGGTGGTGACCCTGGTTTGGGGAACCAGGCTCAGAGGTTAAACTCTGACCTGGTGGGAGGTAGGTGTGCCTCCCAGAAAGTCCTGGTGCGCCAGGCAATTGTTCAACTTCAGGGTGGTGACTCTGAGTTGAATGGTCAGGTGCCAAGGTTAAGCTCTGACCTGGTGGGGGGTAGGTGTGCCTCCCAGAAAGTCCTGGTTTGCCAGGCAGTGATCCAGTCTGAGGGTACAGACCATGGGCTGGAAGACCAGGTTCAGGGTGTCCCCCCGGACCTGGAGGGAGGGGCTACTGATAACAGTGCCCCTACCATGTTGTCTTCTGAGGAGGCCACTCCTAGTTGGAGGGTGCTGGACCCCAGAAGGGAGGGCAGGGGGAGGGAAGCCTCACCCCGGGCCCTAGTCCAACCTGAAGGTACAGACCCCAGGTTGGAGGGCCAGTTGCAGGTTAACAGCCCTGCACTGGTGGACGAATGGTACAGGGTGACTTCTGTAAGCACCCTGACCATGTTGGACTCTGGGGGTACCGCTCCAGGAGGGAGGGTACAGAGCCCCAGAGGGGAGGACCAGGTTCAGGCTGTCATCCCTGACCTGGTGGAAGGGAGAGTGGTTAAAGGGTGCCCAGCACCTGGGGCTACCGCCCCCCACTCTCCACAGCCACAGTGGTTGTAGAGCTTGAGAGGCCTGGGGCCTGGCTCTCATCTCTGGCAGCTGTCAGTAATCACTGTGGCTTGCTGTCCCGGTGGACAGAGTTATCCCTGGGGAGGGGACAAGTGTCACACCCCGGGGGTAGAGTGGGCAACACCACTGTGTTGGTCATGGTGGTACTATCCTGCTCCTGGGATACATCTTAGGTGCTGCACAGATGGGATCCGCAGGTAAGGAGAAAGGTTCCCCATGGGTTGGCTTAGTGGGCCCTGAGAGTATGGACAGAGTGATCCAATTGGAGTCAGGAAGGCGAAGAACTGGAGCATGCCCCTGCTGTTGTGGGCCTGGGTCCTTGTTCTGTCGCCTCAAACAGGGAAGTACATCAGGATAGTGATTGTTCTCTCCTGGCTTTAGGCTGGTAGGGGGTCATGTTGGACCTGGCTTTTTGACAGGGACATCCCCAAACTTGTTGCCTCCTTCCTCCTATTTTTTCTGACCTGTTGTTGTTGGCTTTTGACCTCTGGGCACTTTACCACTGCTAACCAGTGCTAAAGTGCATATGCTCTCTATGTAAATTGTACTACTGATTGGTTTATCCATGATTGACTATTTAATTTACTTGTAAGTCCCTGGTAGAGTGCACTACATGTGCCTAGGGCAGGTAGATTAAATGCTACTAGTGGGCCTGCAGCACTGGTTGTGCCACCCACCTCAGTAGCCCCTTAACCTTGTCTCAGGCCTGCCATTGCAAGGCCTGTGTGTGTAGTTTCACTGCCACTTCGACTTGGCATTTAAAGGTACTTGCCAAGCCTAGAACTCCCCTTTTTCTATACATAAGTCACCCCTAATGTGTGCCCTAGGTAACCCCTAGAGCAGGGTGCTGTGTGGGTAAAAGGCAGGACATGTACTTGTGTGGTTATATGTCCTGGTAGTGTAAAACTCCTAAATTCGTTTTTACACTACTGTGAGGCCTGCTCCCTTCATAGGCTAACATTGGGGCTGCTCTCATACATTGTTGAAGTGGCAGCTGCTGATCAGAAAGGAGCAGGAAGGTCATATTTAGTATGGCCAGAATGGTAATATAAAATCCTGCTAACTGGTGAAGTCGGATTTAATATTACTATTCTAGAAATGCCACTTTTAGAAAGTGAGCATTTCTTTGCACTAAAATCTTGTTGTGCCCTTCAATCCACGTCTGGCTAGGTTTAGTTGTCAGCTCCTTGTGCATTCACTCAGACACACCCCAAACACAGGGTACTCAGCCTCACTTGCATACATCTGCATTTTGAATGGGTCTTCCTGGGCTGGGAGGGTGGAGGGCCTGCCCTCACACAAAGGACTGCCACACCCCCTACTGGGACTCTGGCAGACAGGATTGAGCTGAAAGGGGGCTTGGTGCATTTCTTAGAGACTCTTTGAAGTCACCCCCACTTCAAAGGCACAACTTAGTATAAAACAGGGCCTCTGCCCTACCTCATCAGACACTTGCTGGAGAAGAAACCTGAACCAGAAACTACATCCTGCCAAGAAGAACTGCCTGGCTGCTCAAAGGACTCACCTTTCTACAAAGGACTGCTGCCTTGCTGTTGCCCTGCTGCCTTGCTGAACTCTTGTCTGGATGTGAAAGTGCTCTCCAAGGGCTTGGATAGAGCTTGCCTCCTGTTCCTAGAAGTCTCAGGGCCAAAAAGACTTCTCTCTTTTACTTGGACGCTCCGTGCGCCGAAAATTTCGACGCACAGCTTGTTTCGCGGCGAGAAAAACGCCGCACTCCGACGCTGATCAACGCGACGCTCTGGGGACGATCGAAGGTCCGACGCACGGCCTCGCAAGGACAACGCCGCCCGACCTCTAGAGGAGAAATCGACGCGACGCCTGCCGTGAGATCGTAATTTCAACGCGCAGCCCCGCAGATCGAAGTCTAGAGGAGAAATCGACGCAACGCCTGCCGTGAGATCGTAATTTCGACGCACAGCCCCGCAGACCGACGCGCAGCCGGAGAACAAGCAGGAAAATCCATGCACAGACCCGGGACATCTGGTAATCCCCGCGATCCACATAAAGAGACTGTCCACGCGCCGGAAAACGACGCCGACTTCCCCACGTGGAAAATAACGACGCAAGTCCGTGTGTGCTGAGGAGAAATCGACGCACACACCAGTTTTCCACGCACCTCTTCTCCTGTGGCCCTCTGAGGAGATTTTCCACCAGAAACCTGGTACTTTGTGTTTGAAAGAGACTTTGTTTACTTTCTAAAGACTTAAGACACTCTCTATCACTTTTCAGTGATATCTTTACAAATTCGTATTGCAACTTTGATCGTTTTGACCTGAAGATACCCAGATAAATATTATATATTTTTCTAAACACTGTGTGGTGTATTTTTGTGGTGTTATGCTATGGTGTTGTATGATTTATTGCACAAATGCTTTACACATTGCCTTCTAAGTTAAGCCTGACTGCTCGTGCCAAGCTACCGGAGGGTGAGCACAGGCTGAGTTTGGATTGTGTGTGACTTACCCTGACTAGAGTGAGGGTTCTTGCTTGGACAGAGGGCAACCTGACTGCCAACCAAAAACCCCATTTCTAACACTGCATATCTCTGGTTCTACTGATTGGATTTTTGTTGTTTTGGTTTTGTTTTCTTTTTATTAAAGCGTACTCTATTTGTCTAATCTAGTGTGGGATCCTTTTGTGGTGTGTTTTTACTGTGTTACTGCTTGATGTGTTGCACTAATACTTTACACAATGCCACAGTGGTAAGCCTGTTTGCTCTGTGCCAAGGTACCAGAGGGATGAGCACAGGATGCCTCACCCTGACAAGGACTGTGGTTGCTACTAGACCAGGGCCCACATCCCATTCAACCAACAACCCAATTTCTTACATGACATGTTTGATATACGATTGGCATGTTTATTACATGTTTGGTGGTGCTTCTATTGTGGTATTAGTGTTGCATGACCTCCACTTGCCTGCGGGGACTGTCTACAGCTGATAGAGCTGCCTCAGCTCTTCTCCACTCCCGCTTCAGTGGCCCCATTCATGCAACACACTGTAATTAATTCTCCCGGGGCGTGCAACAGCAACTTGCTATGCTTCTAAGTTGTCCAAGAGTGGGTGAAATGAAGGTGAGAGCTCCACGGTTTGGTATTGATGTGGCAGAGCATGCTGATGGGTCGGTGACCTTAGGAGCACCTGTGCATGTTTCAGTGGTCTCTTCTTCGGGGTCTCTTATTCCACAGAGAAGAGAGATGCAGTGAATACAAGTGAGTACCAACAGTCCAGCAATCACCTCATGCTCCACTGTCAGACGCTCTTAATGGCTGCAGAGCTCTTGCAAATCAGGAATATTTACCTATGGAGACAATGTTATGGGTGCGTGTTGAGCAAACAAGCACTAGTACATGTAAGGTACTGCACTGTATAGGCACAGCTGGGTAACAAGTCTTGGTACCTAGAAATAATGGCCCTACCACAGGTAGGAGCTACCAGGCACCCACATTTCTGTGGGTCTAAATATTTTACTTTCGCCTTAGCTACCATGGCAGGTGCCCATAGGGGTGAGCCGATTAATGCAATAGAAGGGAGCAATTGTACTTCCCCATTGATGAAGACCTGGTGGATGTTATGGATGCGTCACTACACAAAGCGATATCATCTGCCTTAGACACTCTTAGTAGGAATGTTGTTATGCTTATGGCAAAATGAAGCATTTCCCTGAGGGGGGGAAAGGGGTCCCTATGTGCCTGAGGACACTCAAGGGGCCTAAAAGAACAATGGCAAATATAAGGCATCATTAATTTCGCTCTCTTTAGACACCTTTCAAAGGCTTCAATCAGCCTTTAAAAACAGCCTGCCGATGTCTTGAATATACATTTGGGCACCTGTCACCCCAGGGAAACATGTGTTTTCTAGATGAACATGTAATCTTTTAGCAGTTCTTTGTCCATAACAGTTGTAGTTTCTTAAACAAAAAGATTTTGAACAATGTGCCTACATCACCTACCAGCCACTGTGTGCTCTCCTCCATCATCCTCATTCTCATCCTCCTCCATTGGCTCCTGATCATCTGGCTCACCGTCTCACAGGACATTTGTCCTTACGCAGATGTTGTGGAGGATGGCACAGACTCGTATGATCTTGCAGACTGTAGGGGGCAAGTATAGCAGTTTGCCTCCTGACATGTCCAGGCATCTGAACCTGAACTTTAGCATACCAAGGGGCAGATTTATGGAAAGTGGTGCTGCACCTTAGCACCCCCCTACAGCTACCATGTGTGCGTCGTATTTAAAATACGGCGCACCATGGCGTAGGGGGCAATAGAGTAATTTCTAATGACTCTATTGATGTACTCTGCAGTGATAGCGCCAAACTGTTGGCGCTACTCCTGCAGAGTACATAGGGGCCCATTCTTAAGAATAGAAGCCCCCTTTCAACGCCTGCTCTTGAGTACGCGTTAAAAGTGCCGTAATAAATGGTGCAGGGAAATCCCACAGATTTCCTTACACCATTTTACCGGCTCTCCTAATGGGGCAATGCCCCCTTCGCATACATTATGCCTGGCGCAGGCATTATGTAGCGCAAAGGGTTGGTCGCCCAGTAAATACGGCGTGGGGAGTTTGGCATTGTTTGGCCACAATAACATCAAAATAAATTTCGTTAATGTGGCGCAAGGTGGCGATAGGGCCTATAAATACGCCCCCAAATGTGCACTCTACTCTGTGGATGTGCTGATGGGGTCATGACCCAAGGATGCAGACCATATTCTTGGTCAACTGTAAGTGAAAAATATATGACATATGTAAGTGATTTTGCTATTTATTTCATCAACATTTCTGTATAATAGTGTTATGTGTACAGATTGACTCATACACATTTCTTACAGTATTTCACCTTATGTAGTACATATACATTTTGATAAAGGTTTACACATGTCTGTGTGTAATAGCAAATGATGATCATGGGCAGATGCTTTAGACACATCTACATCCTGACTTTCATGCTTCTCCAGTATCTTACTGTGATGGGTACTTGGAGAAGTTCTGTCTCACTCCATTTTATGTGTACTCACTACACGCTTTAAGTGAAATATTATTGATCAGACTGTTTAGACATTTGTTCATCCTAGATAGGTTATGACATGGCCAACATGTCAGACACTCACACATTCATATGTCTTTGTAAAAACACTGAGGTTGTGTGTGGGCTACACAACATTGACACTACCTTTTAATAGTTCACTTCCTTTCACATGTTATGACATGTAACTCGTATTCTTATCCAACTTATTGTCAAGCTTCAGGTATAGTTGTTGACTGAGACGTTTTCATGGTGCACTTTGACACATGTCTTGCGATGTTGCCCATCTTAATGTGGGACACATGAATGTAGTTACTAGTACATGTCCACCGAAAAGCTAGATATAGGTGGTCATTACAACCCTGGCGGACGGTGTTAAAGCGGCGGTAAGACCGCAAACAGGCCGGCGGAAAAAAAAAGGGAATTATGTCCGTGGCGGAAACCGCCAATAAAGACAGCCACTTTAACACTCTGACCGCCACGGCGGTACAGACAAGCAGCGCGGCGGTTACCGCCAACAGACAGGCGGGAGACAATGTACTGCCCACACTATTACAACCCGCCAATCCGCCACCTTTTTCGGGCGGATGCACCGCGGATAAAAACACAGCGGAAACAGCTTTTGCTATGGGAAAACACTCACCTGAACACATCCCACAAGGAACGAGGACACCATGGAGCCCGAACTCCAAATACTCCCTGTGCTTGTTTTTCTGCTCCTTTACGACCAACAGCTACGTAGGCACAGAAGATACCGGTGAGTACTGCACCTACGACACGGGGAGGCAAAAGTTAGGGGGACACCCACCAAACACCCCCACCCTCGCATATCACAACATACACACCAATGCAGTCACAAAAATAACAGTAACAACCCACAATCCCCCCGGAAGAATAAAAAGACAATGCGAAATTCGGGCAAACATTGTAATGTGCCAATATACATGTCATAAAAAAATATAAAGATATATATATCTCAAAATCACTCTTATTTACACATACAATCCGAGAAGTAGTGCAGATATGTACACAACAATGTCCGCGCACCAACAGTTCTCAAATGCATGGGTGAGGCCCACAATAGATACCTGACCAAAATCGGAGAGAACACTGCCGGGGCATCAGATAGAAATAAAACAGGCACCTCAGGGGGAAGGGAAGGGGGCACCTCAGCCAGATGAATGCAAAGCCAGATCCACGACGGGGCTCCATGCCCATTGAAGTATCCTGGGGAGTGCAAAGCCACAGTCTCTCAAGTCTCTACAGTGGGTGGTTTGCCCTCTGTGCCACCCTGAGGAGTGCAAAGCCACAGTCTCACAAGTCTCTACAGCGGGTGGTTTGCCCACTGTGCCATCCTGGGGAGTGCAAAGCCACAGTCTCACAAGTAGATGCAGGTCTCCACTGGTTCTGGAGGGGGACTGGTGCCCAGACTGGATGAGTCTCCACGTGAAAGTACCTGTTCTGTCACTGTCCCAGCTGCACATGGGATAAGGATGCCTGATGTGGCGGTCTATTCATTCCTACACGGTGCATGCCCTGTTCAGCGGTGCTTTGCCATGGCGGTCTTTGCCCTGTTCAGCTGGTGCTTTGCCATTGCGGTCTTTGCCCTGTTCAGCGGTGCTTTGCCATGGCGGTCTTTGCCCTGTTCAGCGGTGCTTTGACATGGCGGTCTTTGCCCTGTTCAGAAGTGCTTTGCCATGGCGGTTCAGGACAGTTCAGCGGTGCTTTGCCAGGGCGGTCTTTGCCCTGTTCAGCGGTGCTTTGACATGGCGGTCTTTGCCCTGGTTAGCGGTGCTTTGACATGGCGGTCTTTGCCCTGTTCAGCAGTGCTTTGCCATGGCGGTTCAGGACAGTTCAGCAGTGCTTTGCCATGGCGGTCTTTGCCCTGTTCAGCGGTGCTTTGCCATGGCGGTCTTTGCCCTGTTCAGCGGTGCTTTGACATGGCTGTCTTTGCCCTGTTCAGCGGTTGCTTTGCCATGGCGGTTCTGGACTGTTTAGCGGTGCTTTGCCATGGCGGTTCTGATACGGACATTGGTGTGTGGGATGACGATCTCTACCCTGGACATTGGTGTGTGGCATGACGATCTCCACACTGGACATTGGTGTGTGGCATGACAAACTCTACACTGGGCACTGGTGTGTGGCATGATGATCTCTACACTGGGAATTGGTGTGTGGCATGACGTTCCATCATTGCCCAGCGGCGCTGTGGCATCCTGGCCCCTCCTGGGCTGTGACTCCGGTGGTGGTCTCTGGACAAGTGACAATACTTGTGCCCTCCTGGGCTGTGACTCCGGCGGTGGTTTCTGGACCAGTGACGATACTTGTGCCCTCCTGGGCTGTGACTCCGACGGTGGTCTCCGGACCAGTGACGATACTTGTGCCCTCCTGGGCTGTGACTCCGGCGATGGTTTCTGGACCAGTAACGATACTTGTGCCCTCCTGGGCTGTGACTCCAGCGGTGGTCTCCGGACCAGTAACGATACTTGTGCCCTCCTGGGCTGTGACTCCGGCGGTGGTCTCCTGACCAGTGACGATACTTGGGCCCTCCTGGGCTGTGACTCTGGCGGTGGTCTCTGGACCAGTGACAACGGTGCTGGCGGTTGTGTCTGGACCGCCGGAAATGATGGCCTACTTCTCTGCCGTGACACTCACAACAGGCTGGGCAGACTTCCTCTGGACCTTCCCCACCTTTGTTGGAGTTACAGCTGACTCACCAATCCCCAGGGGTCTTAAGACAGTCCCGTCGTCCACTCTTCATTTTCAGAGCCTTTACAGGGGGTGGGCTACCAGTGCCTTGGCTCCGGGTCCTACTGCCTGCCCTGGTGGCCGGTGCACTCCAAAAACCTGGAACACGCACAACTGGTACTGGAGGCTTTTTGGCTGAGGCGCTACGACGGGACTGATGAATTGGAGGGGGGGGACAAAAAGGTCAATTTGACAGAGGGACAGTTTCTGACAAACACTGGGATGGGTAGCTGGAGGGGGTCTGGGAGTGGAGGAAGAGGAGGTGGTTGTAGGAGGTGTCACTTTAGCTGTTTTGGGTGCAGGTGCAGGTACTGGAGGCTGTTGTGAGGTGGATGGATGTTGGGTGAGTGACTGCCGGCGTTTGTGTACTTTGGGCGGGGGCGTCACAGACACACTGGGAGAGGACACAGGGGACATGTAAATGGCAGTGGAGATGGTGAGTGCAGGTGAGCGGCTTGTGGTGCTGGGTGTCCTGGTGCGAGTCCTAGTGCCTGTAGATGTGGTGCATGCAGGTGTGTGTGTAGACGAGACAGGGAGGGAGAAGAGGAGGAGGGGGACACAGTGGAGACAGTGGATGTTGCTGTGTCTGTATGTGGGTGAGGCTTGCATGAGTGCCTGTGGTGTGTGTGGTGCCTATGTTTGCTTAAGCTACTAGTGTGTGTTGACTTGTGTGCATGCTGGTCTGTAGATGTGCTTGGGATGGGCTGGGGTACAGGAGATTGGGTCTGGGTGGAGGAAGTTGGAGGGGGGAGGCTAGACACAGGGACAATGGCTGCCATCAGTGCTGAGGCCAGAGTTTTCAGGGTTCGCTGAAGGACAGCCTGACCAGAATGAATGCCCTCCAGGAATGCATTACCGTGTTGCAACTCCCTTTCTACACCCTGGATGGCATTCACAATGGTAGACTGCCCAACAGTAAGCGACCTGAGGAGGTCAATGGCCTCCTCACTGAGGGCAGCAGGGGTGACTGGGGCAGGGCCTGAGGTGCCTGGGGCGAAGGTGATGCCCACCCTCTTGGGTGAGCAGGCACGGGGCGAATGCTGAGGGGCTGCTGGGAGGGCGGTGCTGGTGGGGGGGGTGGCAGATGTACCTGTAGAAGTGGGGCGCACAGGTGGTGCCGCCACCACAGGGGAGCTCCCATCGGCGGATGAGTCTGTGTCGCTGGTTGGTGATCCAGTGGCCGACGTGAAGCTCCCCTCGCCCTCCGTCCCACTGGTGCATTCAGAGTCTGTGGTGTGGCCCTCCATGGCCATGTGGGATGCAGCTCCCTCGTGCTCCGGTGCCACTGTACCTCCGCCTGATGATGCTGATGTACAAAAGGACAGAGAGAGCAGGAAACAGGGGGGAGACAGAAGAAAGAGAGTTTTAGTGCATGGCATGCCGCTACCGTTGGCGGACAAGACAGACGCAGCAGCCCCCTGCATTACTCCGTGCTCCTGACCTCTGCACATGCAATTTCTGGGACATGGCCTACATTGCAATGGTGGAAATCAGCGCACATAGATGCCACAGGGGCAACTATACCTCAACTTGGCACTCTGCTGAGGTGGGGTTGAGTGCCACATGGCCTACATTACGGAGGGGCCTTGCCTACCTAACTCGCCCTGGCCTAGGGTCACCCACAGTCCACCTCCCCCACCCAGACCCCTCCACTGCACGCAAAGTCCGCAGAATGAGGTTGTACTCACCCCCTTGTGTCTGCTGTGATGTCCTCAAGCGCCCATCCAACCCCGGGTAGGCCACCGCCAGGATCCGGAACATCAGGGGGGTCATGGTGCGACGGGCACCCCTCCCACGTTGGGAGGCCATCCCCAGCTGAGCCTCCGCCGTCTTCTTGCTGCAGCGGCGAATGTCCTCCCATCTCTTACAACAGTGGGTGCCCCGTCTCTGGTGGGCCCCCAGGGTCCGGACCTCCTTGGCGATGGCACGCCAAATGTCCCTCTTCTGATGGGCGCTGACCTACATGACATGCACAAGGAAAGAGGAACAGTCATTACCAACTGCACTGTCAATGTGAGTGGCCCCCTCCCTACTCTGGCCATGTGGCCCATTCATTCCCACGCATAACTGTTCTATGTACTCTGTCCCCTTCCCTCTTCCACCCAGCCCTCTCCACCCAGGCCTAGCCCATACAACGTGCTCCCTGTGTACTAACCTGTTGGTCTGGAGGACCGTAGAGTAGCGTGTACTGGGGGAGGACCCCATCCACAAGTTTCTCCAACTCCTGTGCAGTGAAGGCAGAGGCCCTTTCCCCAGACGCAGCAGCCATTGTCGCTTCCAGACCGAGGTCACAGCAGCACTAGCAGTGTAGGTCCTCTCCTGTCGAAGGTCAGGTGATTGAACAGATAGAAAATGGCGGTGACGTCCGCGGCGGTGACGTCCGCGGTGGTGCGCATCATCACCGCCGGCGCACCTGTTCATTGGCTCCTGGGACCCATAGGGTCCAATGTTAACCAATGCTACGACCGCCTACCGCGACGGTGTGCAACGCCGGCGCAGTTACCCCACAATCCCATTGTACCAGTTTAGAGGTCAGGCAGCCGCCATTTCAGGGGCCCACATGGCTTCATTTACTACTCCGTCACGCATAGCTAGGCCTATACTCAACACACATACAGGAAGGGGTTTTGTCTGGTGTAGTCTTGTGTGTAACTGTGGGTACATACCTGGAGGAATAGTGACTGGTTCTTCGCTGTTGTCCTTCTTAGGCACCGTCAGCTGGGACATATGAGAAGATGGCGGAATCCTCTGGTGTACCGACCGCTGGTGGACCTGTTGACAATGGAAGAAAGACATATCATCGTCACCTACCGGTTTGACCGTGCCACAATCCAGGAACTATGTACCCAGTTGGAGCCATACCTGATGTCACCGATCCGCCATCCGACTGGAATCCCCCCTGACGTGCAGGTGCAGTCAGTGCTCCATTTCCTTGCAAGTGGCTCTTTTCAGACAACAGTGGCCATGGCATCAGGGATGTCCCAGCCTATGTTTTCCAACATCCTGTCCAGAGTGTTGTCTGCCCTGCTGAAACATGTAAGGAGATACATCATTTTCCCTGAGGTGGAGGATTTGCCTACAGTGAAAGGTGACTTCTATGCCCTTGGACATATCCCGAACTTCATAGGTGCTATTGATGGGACACATGTAGCTCTGGTCCCCCCCGCAGGAGTGAACAGGTGTACAGGAACAGGAAGAATTATCATTGGATGAATGTCCAGATGGTCTGTTTGGCAGACCAGTACATCTCACAGGTAAATGCAATGTTCCCTGGCTCATTGCATGACGCCTACATCCTGCGGAATAGCAGCATCCTTGATATGATGGGTCAACTCCAGAGGCACTGTGTATGCTATTGGGGGACTCTGGTTACCCCAACCTTTCCTGGCTATTGACCCCAGTGAGGAATCCCAGGACCAGGGCAGAGGAACGGTACAATGATGCCAATGGGCTGACTAGGAGGGTTATCGAACGCACCTTCGGGCCAGGTTCAGGTGCCTCCATATGACAGGTGGATCCCTATTCTAATCACCGAAGAAGGTGTGCGACATCATCATCGCCTGCTCCATGCTCCATAATTTAGCATTGCGACGCCAGGTGCCTTTTCTGCAGGAGGATGATCCAGATGACGGTGTTGTGGCAGCTGTGGAGCCTGTGGAGCGAGTGGACAGTGATGAGGATGAAGCTGAGGATGAAGAAAACGACAACAGGGAGTCAGTCATACAGCAATATTTCCAGTGACACACAGGTGAGAACATTTTCTGGTTTAACATTACATTAACTTTCACACGTCTACCTCTATCCTGTACCTACATTTCACTCACTATTTGTTAATTGAGTTGTACCCTTCCATTTCAGTTTCACAGATGTAGTTACCTACGTGTCAACTGCTTGCATCCTTGAAGGGCTTGTGATGTGTGACATTGGTATGTTAGCCTTACAATGGGTAACCCATTATGACACTGTAATTGATAATACAAAGTTCCAAATCATAGACTGACTCCAGATTTTTTTGGCTTTCAAGGGTGTTTATTTAAGTGCTAAAAATATCAAGGAAGGTTGTAAAATGGGGATAGGTGATGGTGGAGGAATGTCCATGGCAGAGTCCAGTCTATTAGTCTCACAGGTGCACTGCCCATATGGGCATTGGAAGTGGAGCTGGGGCAGTTCCAATCTGGACAGGGTGACAAAGTGGGACAGTGGGGGGACAATCAGGGTGGTCTTATTTCCTGGCGGTGGTCTTGCCATCTTGCTCTGTCCTGTTCCTGGATCTCAGGGCCCGCTTGCGTGGTGGTTGTCCGTCTGCAGGGGATGGGGTCCTGGTATGTTGGTCCTGTGGTGGGGCGTCCTGTGCACTAGCGCCGGCGGAGGTGGTGGGCAGTTCGTCATCCTGGCTAGTGTCAGGGGCCCCTTGGAGTGCCACGGTGTCCCTCAAGGTCTTTTGAATGTCCGTCAGCACCCCTATGATGGTGCCCGGGGCGGAGCTGATGGTCCTGAGCTCCTCCCTGAACCCCAAATACAGTTTGTCCTGCAGACGCAGGGTCTCCTGCAACTTGTCCAGGACCGTTGCCATCGTCTCCTGGGAGTGGTGGTATGCTACCATGATGGAGGAGAGGGCCTTGTGGAGAGTTGGTTCCCTTGGCCTGTCCTCCCTCTGTCGCACAGCAGCCCTGCCAGTTCCCCTGTGTCTGTGTGCCTCCGTCCCCTGGACCGTGTGCCCACTACCACTGCCCCCAAGTCCCTGTTGTTGTTGGGGTGGTGGGTTAGCCTGGGTGCCCTGTAGTGGTGGACACACCGCTGATTGACCTGTCCTGGGTAGGGAGATTTGGGCCCGCTGGGTGGGTGCTGTGCTGGTGTTACCAGAGGGTGGCAGCTCGGTGTTGGGCTGTGGCTGGGCAAGGGCAACCGACTGTCCTGAGGCCCACGATGGTCCGGGCTGGTCATCAGGATCCAGTAGGGCAGAGCTGCTGTCATTACTGTGGGCTTCTTCTGGGGGTGGAGTGGTGTTGTCTGAACCCTCTGGTGTGGTGACGTTCCTTCGGGTTCCTGCAGGGGTATAAGAACATGATTATTGCATGTGTGTGTGTAATGGTGTGCAATGGGTGGGTGTTTGTGTACCCCAGTGCAGGCATTCCTGTGTGGGGGCTTGTGTGGTGATGGTTGGGGGGGGTGTTCTGGGTATGTGCAATGGGGATGCTTAAGTGAGGGGTGCCCATGCTTAGTTTTGTCATGCAGGGGTTGGTGTTGGGATGGGTGGTTGGTGTCATGGGTAGATTAGTGAGGATTTGGGGTGATAGAGGAGGGTGTGAGGGTGGGGGTGTGTGATAGCATGCAGGTAGGGTGGGGGATGTGATAGTTAAGATTTGACTTACCAGTGTCCCATCCTCCACCGACTCCTCCGAGGCCTTCAGGATGCAAGATGGTCAGGACTTGCTCCTCCCATGTTGTTAGTTGTGGGGGAGGAGGTGGGGGTCCGCCCCCAGTCCGCTGCACTGCGATGTTGTGCCTGGAGACCGTGGAACGCACCTTGCCCCGTAGGTCATTCCACCTCTTCCTGATGTCCTCCCTATTTCTTGGGTGCTGTCCCACGGCGTTGACCCTGTCGACTATTCTGCGCCATAGCTCCATCTTCCTGGCTATTGATGTGTGCTGTACCTGTGAGCCAAATAACTGTGGCTCTACCCGTACGATTTCCTCCACCATGACCCTGAGCTCCTCCTCGGAGAAGCGGGGGTGTCTTTGGCGTGCCATGGGGTGGTGTGTGTGATGTGTGGGGTGGTGTATGTGGTGATGAGTGCGGTGAGAGTAGTGATATGTGGTGTTTTGTGCATGGATGTAGTGTGGGTGATGGTGTTGTGTGCCTCTGTGTAATGGGGTTGTCAATAGCTGTGCTGTCTCTCTGGCCTTCTCTCAGAAATTCTGGTTGTAAGGGTTTGTGGGTGATGTGGGTGTGTGTTTTATATTGTGTTGGGTGTGTGGGAGTGGTGTTTGTATGTGTATCAGGTATGTGTATTTCGAAATGTCCAATGGGGCGGTGTTTTGTAGACGTGTGTGTATTTTGAGCGCGGCGGTGTGTACCGCCAATGGAATACCGCAGTTGAAAGACCGCCGCGTGGATTCGTGGGTCGTAATAGCATGGCCGTGTTTCTGTTGGTGTGGAGGTGGAGGATGTGCTTCTGCCAGTTTATCGCTGACCTTTGGTGTGGCGGTGTTGTGTGGGTGTCTGAATTTCGGCGGATTCCGTGATGTGTGTCATAATAGCTGTGGCGGTCTACCGCTGCCGCGGCGGTGTATTGGCGGTCTTCTGCATGGCGCTAAGCGCCTTATACCGCCAATGTTGTAATGACCCCCATAGTATGTTAGTTTTTAACAGGTATGTGTATGATTGTAACTTGTAGGGCAATCTTCACTTTTAGGCCTTAACTTTGTCATCATTACTGTGACCACTAAGGGGCATATTTAAGAGCCCCTAGGCCCAATCTAACACCACATTAGCATCATTTTTGTTTACACTAATGTGAGGTCAGAAGACAAAAAATGCAGCACCATATTTACAAAGTGGTGCAATGCATGCATTGTGCCACTTTGTAACCCCTGTGGCTACATTATGCTTGCACCAGGCATCATGTATGTAAAGGAGGCGTTCCCCCGTTAGGGAAGCCGAAACAAAGGTGCAAAGAAATCTAAGAGATTTCTTTGCGTCATTTTTTTGGGGCACTTTTAACACCTGCTCAGAGCACGCGTTTAAAGGAGTTTTTCCATTGGTGACAATGGGTCTGTAGGTGCTCTACAGGAATAGCATAAACGTTTTTAATGCTAATCCTGCAAAGCGCTGGTCTAGTGTAAAAAACTCTGATGCTAGTCCCAGAACTACCGCCAGGGTGCGGCATATTTTAAATATGGCACACACATGGTGGCATTAGGGGGGTGCTAACGGGTGCAAGAAAAGTGGCGCTACACTATGTGCAGTGCCACTTTTCTAAATATGCCTCTAAATGTTGACATTGGTATCCTTAGTACACTCTAATGCTTTGAATAGGTTGCATTACAATTTATGACTGATAGCTGACCGTTTTCACAGCATTGTGTTGGACTCTGTGAGTTTCACAATGCAACATTGCTAAACATTTCATTTAGGCAAATGACACCACAAAACTGGTGGACGATCATGTTGCTTATATATGTAAATATGACTTATTCACTATGTATATGTGTGTGTACCTACACTGTCAGTATGGGAGAGGCATGTACCTGTTTAGTACTGTGGATGTCATAAAGTTTTGCATTATAGGCTTTATACATTTTCTGGGGCCTATACTTACATTGCATGCCACACATGATCTTTGCAGATACTACTTCCAGTGTTTGCATGCAAATTTCTCTTTGTGCATGAAATGACACATTACTGCACATATACAACGCTTAAAGGCAATTATGTATGTGTGCCACAGAATGGAGTACATATAGAAAAGCAGTAGTGACTTCATGGACTACATTTATTGATCCTTCTTACACATCCGCTAGTGGAAAATATTTATTGGGCACAATCCCAGATTTCCCTTGTTTGACATATGTGATCAATCATGTCAGTTTAATGGCAACACCAGCATAACACACATGGGACATATCCCTTGCACACAGTGTAGCAACACATCATTTTGCACAAGGTAGCATTTGTCCTACATGCTTTGACATAGAAAACCACCCAAAGGTGCTTTGTGTACCTTGACATATCAGAGTTATGGGATTGCATTACACATGTACCATGATGCATGGTGGAAGTTTGAGGCACACCCATCGTACATATGGCCCTAGCTCTGTCAACAGAGACGGACATGGTGATTCTTTCATACAATTTTCATCTTTAGTTGGTGTATTGTATGGTTCAGAATTTACTTAACAAGTAGGCCATTCCCTTATCACCCATTCTGGAACCGCTCATTTAAGATGCTGTGTCTGAAGAAGTATGCATCATGTACACTCCCCAGGTATTCTGTTAGCAGAAACCTCCCGAGATGAACCACGATGGCCTGGACATTGATAAAAATTGTGTGTTTCCAGTTGTGCAACAGGTGTGCTGTTTCAGGTGGGGAATTCTACTGCACATGTGAACAGTCCATAGCCCCCAAGACATGTGTAAGACCTGCAATGGCATAGAAGCCTTGTTTGGTCTTCATCTGTTGTTGTTGTGTCTTGGGGATGAGGAGGTACTGTGGTGTGAGGTGAATGATGGCATCCAGGACAGTGGGCAGATGGCAGACAAATATTCTTGCCACTCTTGCTGTTGTGACCTGGAATGACCTAGAGGCTGCCATGTGTAGTACAGCCATCAGTTTCACCTGTAGAGGAATGTTGGGGGGCCTGGCTATGATGGACTCCCTCCTGAGCCTAAAGAATTTTATCACCTCACCCCCCCCCCGAGGTTGATGAGCGAGATTTGTTAGTGGAAGTCACAATCTTTCCTCCTTCATTGCCTACGTGGTAGTGGTGGTCTTCTCGCTACTCCTAGTTGCAGGATGACGACCTCCATTATATAGTTGAGCATGTCAAAGTGTTTTTGTATGTTCTGGTTTATATGGCACAGCCATTGCATCATTTCTTACACCTGGCTTACCGATGTGTATGAAATGTATTGTGCATTTGGGCTTTGTGTGCCACATCCATCTGATGCAGCACATATTGCCAAAGACATAAATACCACTGTGTTCGTTTTCTGTTACTTTTTGTGGGGAAATGCCTATCTTGCATATACTAGTTTCTGCATGGTGCAGTTGCTTAAGGTGCAACTTTTCGATAATGCAAATGTAGAAAAAAAGACACATTTGGGCTAATGTGTCGTCTCATAGATTTGGAGTAGAGCTCACGCCACTGATGCTTCAAAAACCTTTGGCACAACAGTGGTGCAAGCCTTTCGTAAATATGCCCCTTAGTATATAACCTGTCCCTGAGTGACATGACTGGGTGAACTGACAGGTGGGCTTTATGTATTCCTCCTAGATAGCCACACACAATAGAGATCTTAATTGTGCCTGGATAGGCCATCACTGGAAGGATGGGAGGGCAGAGCTGGGCATAGCCTTACTTATACTTGAATAGGTTGAGTCCTCCCTACACACAAAGGACTGCATACCCCCTGTAGTTAGCCTTGAGCAGGATAGGGAAGGCAGGATGTCTGGGGACTTTAAAGGGAAACCTTTAGAAGCTTCTGCCACCTTCCAGAGGAAGAGCACCAGGTATAAATATTGAACCTCAGACATCACATGTTCAGTACACTTCTGGACCTCTGAAGACAACTGCCACTCTACTGGACTGCTGCTCTGAAGGAACTGACGCTCTGCTTGGCTATCCTGTTGTCTGCTGCCCTCTTGCCTGGGTGAGAAGGTCTGGACCTGCATCTGTTGAACCCAGGACCCCAAAGTGACTCCAAGGGCAAGTTGGCTGGCATTGTGGCTAGAACCTTAGGGACAGACCGCTCCAACAACCTTGAACCCAGCACCTGGACTCTGTCATCAAGTGGTGCCACCCCAGTTCTGGACCCTTGGAAGTGGACTGTGAAGATGCTCTGCCAGCCTATCTGTAGATACAGCAGAACCAATACATATCCTCCAAACCGACACAACGGATGCATTGTCTCTTCTGTGGGGGTTCACTTGATGCAAAGGATTTGGCATCCACCCCGTGGCTGCATTGGAACCACTGCCTGTCCAAAGCTTTCCTGATGCAGGCCCTGGCATCACAAATCTCTCATTGATGGCAGCCTCAATGATAATGCAGGCTCTCACATGGCAGCCCCTAAGCTCATTGGAACCGACCTTGAATGCGCCCACATCTTCAATGCCGGACTTTGCATCACAAGCCCTCGCCGATAGGATCCTTGGCAACTATGCAGGACCTTGCATCACAGCTCTGCAGTACTTCAGAGCTGATGCATCACCTGGCTGCACAACACATCCTCAGTGTGGAACCTTGCAACGCACAACAACCAGGACCCAAAGATACTTAGTTCAGCAGACCTATTTGAGTTTATGTAGCAGGCCTGCGCTCCATTGCGGTTGGCCTGAACTTGTGACTGTTAATAACCACAGTTGGTGTTTTGGGCTTTTTGGCACTATTTTTACTGAAATCTTAAAACCTGCATGTTGGACCTGGCTTTTTGACAGGGACATCCCCAAACTTTTTGCCTCCTTCCTCCTATTTTTTCTGACCTGTTGTTGTTGGCTTTTGACCTCTGGGCACTTTACCACTGCTAACCAGTGCTAAAGTGCATATGCTCTCTGTGTAAATTGTACTACTGATTGGTTTATCCATGATTGACTATTTAATTTACTTGTAAGTCCCTGGTAGAGTGCACTACATGTGCCTAGGGCAGGTAGATTAAATGCTACTAGTGGGCCTGCAGCACTGGTTGTGCCACCCACCTCAGTAGCCCCTTAACCTTGTCTCAGGCCTGCCATTGCAAGGCCTGTGTGTGTAGTTTCACTGCCACTTCGACTTGGCATTTAAAGGTACTTGCCAAGCCTAGAACTCCCCTTTTTCTATACATAAGTCACCCCTAATGTGTGCCCTAGGTAACCCCTAGAGCAGGGTGCTGTGTGGGTAAAAGGCAGGACATGTACTTGTGTGGTTATATGTCCTGGTAGTGTAAAACTCCTAAATTCGTTTTTACACTACTGTGAGGCCTGCTCCCTTCATAGGCTAACATTGGGGCTGCTCTCATACATTGTTGAAGTGGCAGCTGCTGATCAGAAAGGAGCAGGAAGGTCATATTTAGTATGGCCAGAATGGTAATATAAAATCCTGCTAACTGGTGAAGTCGGATTTAATATTACTATTCTAGAAATGCCACTTTTAGAAAGTGAGCATTTCTTTGCACTAAAATCTTGTTGTGCCCTTCAATCCACGTCTGGCTAGGTTTAGTTGTCAGCTCCTTGTGCATTCACTCAGACACACCCCAAACACAGGGTACTCAGCCTCACTTGCATACATCTGCATTTTGAATGGGTCTTCCTGGGCTGGGAGGGTGGAGGGCCTGCCCTCACACAAAGGACTGCCACACCCCCTACTGGGACTCTGGCAGACAGGATTGAGCTGAAAGGGGGCTTGGTGCATTTCTTAGAGACTCTTTGAAGTCACCCCCACTTCAAAGGCACAACTTAGTATAAAACAGGGCCTCTGCCCTACCTCATCAGACACTTGCTGGAGAAGAAACCTGAACCAGAAACTACATCCTGCCAAGAAAAACTGCCTGGCTGCTCAAAGGACTCACCTGTCTGCTTTCTACAAAGGACTGCTGCCTTGCTGTTGCCCTGCTGCCTTGCTGAACTCTTGTCTGGATGTGAAAGTGCTCTCCAAGGGCTTGGATAGAGCTTGCCTCCTGTTCCTTGAAGTCTCAGGGCCAAAAAGACTTCTCTCTTTTACTTGGACGCTCCGTGCGGCGAAAATTTCGACGCACAGCTTGTTTCGCGGCGAGAAAAACGCCGCACTCCGACGCTGATCAACGTGACGCTCTGGGGACGATCGAAGGTCCGGCGCACGGCCTCGCAAGGACAACGCCGCCCGACCTCTAGAGGAGAAATCGACGCGACGCCTGCCGTGAGATCGTAATTTCAACGCGCAGCCCCGCAGATCGAAGTCTAGAGGAGAAATCGACGCAACGCCTGCCGTGAGATCGTAATTTTGACACGCAGCCGCGCAGACCGACGCGCAGCCGGAGAACAAGCAGGAAAATCCACGCACAGACCCGGGACATCTGGTAATCCCCGCGATCCACAGAAAGAAACTGTCCACGCGCCGGAAAACGACACTGACTTCCCCGCGTGGAAAATAACGACGCAAGTCCGTGTGTGCTGAGGAGAAATCGACGCACACACCAGTTTTCCACGCACCTCTTCTCCTGTGGCCCTCTGAGGAGATTTTCCACCAGAAACCAGGTACTTTGTGTTTTAAAGAGACTTTGTTTACTTTCTAAAGACTTAAGACACTCTCTATCACTTTTCAGTGATATCTTTACAAATTCGTATTGCAACTTTGATCGTTTTGACCTGAAGATACCCAGATAAATATTATATATTTTTCTAAACACTGTGTGCTGTATTTTTGTGGTGTTATGCTATGGTGTTGTATGATTTATTGCACAAATGCTTTACACATTGCCTTCTAAGTTAAGCCTGACTGCTCGTGCCAAGCTACCGGAGGGTGAGCACAGGCTGAGTTTGGATTGTGTATGACTTACCCTGACTAGAGTGAGGGTTCTTGCTTGGACAGAGGGCAACCTGACTGCCAACCAAAAACCCCATTTCTAACATTGGTGATCAGCGGTGAGGATAGGACTTGTGTTTGTGCAGTGACATACAGTAGCTAAGTATTTCACTACCTACCCACAGTTGAAGGTCAACTTGATTTTTCATCTTTTTTGGCTTTTGGTTCTCTGATGTCCTCCTGGATATACTATTGATATTTTGGACTTAGAATTTTGGTTTTTGCTGATAAGATCTTATCAGAATGGGATTGTGTACCTACTCATTCTTTGTTCGTACTGACCACCTCACTAACGCTGACCTAAGGAAGCTTTGCAGAAAATGGGGCCTTCCTGTAGCAAGGAGATCTACTAAAGCGGAGATGCTCCATCACTACATAGTCTGGGGGGAGGAAAGATGGGCAGAGAGAGAGGCAGCAAGAAACCAAATGACTAAGTACCCCTCAGATGAGGAGGAAGACTACTCAGATGAGGAGGAAGACTACTCAGAGTTGGACAGTGACCCAGAAATAGATGAATGGCTCCGAAGTCAAAGGCGACAGGAGCAACAATTAGAGGAGTATCTTGCAGAGGTTGAGGCAAAAAGACTATTAGCCCTGGAAGAAGAAAAGATTGCAGCTCAAGAGCTGAGCTGTAAAGAGCTGAAACTGGAGGCCGGAAGGGCTGAGTCCAGTTCAGATGGTGGCAGCAAAAATCTTGCATCTGGTACTGCTGAAGAAGGGCACAAGCCCAGAGATGTGGTGCCCAACTTGAAGAAGGGAGTTGACACACCCCAGGCAGTTCAAGGGTATGAGGTAGTTCCCGTTATGCACAGGGTCACTGAGAAGGATTGGGGAACTGGCACAGGGAGTCATATTCCTACTGGGGGGAGGGACACTTTACTGACTCTAGCAGAGAGTGACAGAGAAAAGGGTTCCCCCCTGGTGGACGTCCTGGATATAGAGTGTAGAGACATCCCAGAAGAGTATGGGTTGAGTGTCAGGGACAGACAGATACTGTCTCACCAGTCTCAGGAGGGTGAAGTAGAGTGCTTTTCCAAGGTTGAGTTACTGGGTGGTTGGGTGAAGGGTACTGTGGTTAATACATGTGAAGGGCAGAATGATGTAATTGCTGGAGAGCATATGTCTGGTCCTTATTTTCCAGAGCTACGCCAACACCAGGTGGAGTGTGAGTTCTCTGACCCCAGGGAACTTACAATGGAGGCAGACTTCTGGGTGAGTACCAGAGAGTCTGAAGAGGCATTTTGGGGTGCTCCTGAAGGGAGTGGTCTAGGTGGTTCCCAACCGAGTGAGGTGGGAAAGGATTGTAGTGTCCCAGGTAGGTCCCAGGTCCTAGAGGGTTCCATGAGGGAACACCAGGAGGGAAGCCTAGCCTGTACCGTAGGGCCATCTTTTGAGGGAAGCCCCGCAGTGTCAGAAGAACTTGGGGGGGTGACTGTAGCCAGCATCCCAACAGTTCTGGCATCTGGCAGTACCCCTCCTAGTGAGGGGGTGCAGAAGTCCAGACATAGGGTTGAGAGGGGGTTGCAGACCCCAGTGGAGGACCTTGAGAGTCAGGGGACAGCTCTGAGAGCAGAGCCCCCCAGGAATGACCCAGGTGAAACCGTTTCTGGTTTGGGGGAAACCCAGACTCTGTCGGATGGGCAGAGGTCGGGAGACCTGCGCCAACCAGACTCTTGTGTGACCCTTGGGGACGGTATGTCCCTTGTGGGGGGTGAGAGTGCCCCCCAGGAAGTCCTGGCATGCCAGGCAAGGATTCAACCTCAGGGTGGTGACTCTAGGTTGGATACCCAGGTTCAGAGGTTAAACTCTGACCTGGTGGGAGGTAGATGTGCCTCCCAAGAAGTCCTGCTGTGCCAGGCAATTGTCCAACCTCAGGGTGTTGACTCTGGGTTGGATGACCAGGTTCAGAGGTTAAACTCTGACCTGGTGGGGGGTAGGTGTGCCCCCCAGAAAGTCCTGGCGTGCCAGGCAATTGCCCAACCTCAGGGTGGTGACCCTGGGTTGGGGAACCAGGCTCAGAGGTTAAACTGTAACCTGGTGGGAGGTAGGTGTGCCTTCCTGGAAGTCCTGGCCTGCCAGGCAATGGTTCAACTTCAGGGTGGTGACTCTGGATTGGCTAACCAGGTTCAGGGGATAAACTCTGACCTGTTGGGGGGTAGGTGTGCCCCCCAGAAAGTCCTGGTGTACCAGGCAGTGGTCCAACCTCAGAGTGCTGACTCTGGGTTGGATAACCGGGTTCAGAGGTTAAACTCTGACCTGGTGGGGGGTAGGTGTGCCCCCCAGAAAGTCCTGGCGTGCCAGGCAATTGTTCAACCTCAGGGTGGTGACCCTGGGTTGGAGAACCAGGTTCAGAGGTTAACCTCTGACCTGGTGGGAGGTAGGCGTGCCTCCCAGAAAGTCCTGGTGTGCCAGGCAGTTGGCCAACCTCAGGGTGGTGACTCTGGGTTGGATACCCAGGTTCAGAGGTTAAACTCTGACCTGGTGGGAGGTAGGTGTGCCTCCCAAGAAGTCCTGCTGTGCCAGGCAATTGCCCAACCTCAGGGTGGTGACCCTGGGTTGGGGAACCAGGCTCAGAGGGTAACCTCTGACCTGGTGGGAGGTAGGCGTGCCTCCCAGAAAGTCCTGGTGTGCCAGGCAATTGTCCAACCTCAGGGTGTTGACTCTGGGTTGGATGACCAGGTCCAGAGGTTAAACTCTGACCTGGTGGGGGGTAGGTGGGCCCCCCAGAAAGTCCTGGCGTGCCAGGCAATTGCCCAACCTCAGGGTGGTGACCCTGGTTTGGGGAACCAGGCTCAGAGGTTAAACTCTGACCTGGTGGGAGGTAGGTGTGCCTCCCAGAAAGTCCTGGTGCGCCAGGCAATTGTTCAACTTCAGGGTGGTGACTCTGAGTTGAATGGTCAGGTGCCAAGGTTAAGCTCTGACCTGGTGGGGGGTAGGTGTGCCTCCCAGAAAGTCCTGGTTTGCCAGGCAGTGATCCAGTCTGAGGGTACAGACCCTGGGCTGGAAGACCAGGTTCAGGGTGTCCCCCCGGACCTGGAGGGAGGGGCTACTGATAACAGTGCCCCTACCATGTTGTCTTCTGAGGAGGCCACTCCTAGTTGGAGGGTGCTGGACCCCAGAAGGGAGGGCAGGGGGAGGGAAGCCTCACCCCGGGCCCTAGTCCAACCTGAAGGTACAGACCCCAGGTTGGAGGGCCAGTTGCAGGTTAACAGCCCTGCACTGGTGGACGAATGGTACAGGGTGACTTCTGTAAGCACCCTGACCATGTTGGACTCTGGGGGTACCGCTCCAGGAGGGAGGGTACAGAGCCCCAGAGGGGAGGACCAGGTTCAGGCTGTCATCCCTGACCTGGTGGAAGGGAGAGTGGTTAAAGGGTGCCCAGCACCTGGGGCTACCGCCCCCCACTCTCCACAGCCACAGTGGTTGTAGAGCTTTGAGAGGCCTGGGGCCTGGCTCTCATCTCTGGCAGCTGTCAGTAATCACTGTGGCTTGCTGTCCGGGTGGACAGAGTTATCCCTGGGGAGGGGACAAGTGTCACACCCTGGGGGTAGAGTGGGCAACACCACTGTGTTGGTCATGGTGGTACTATCCTGCTCCTGGGAGACATCTGTGAGCAAAGTAAGGTTAGGTGCTGCACAGATGGGATCCGCAGGTAAGGAGAAAGGTTCCCCATGGGTTGGCTTAGTGGGCCCTGAGAGTATGGACAGAGTGATCCAATTGGAGTCAGGAAGGCGAAGAACTGGAGCATGCCCCTGCTGTTGTGGGCCTGGGTCCTTGTTCTGTCGCCTCAAACAGGGAAGTACATCAGGATAGTGATTGTTCTCTCCTGGCTTTAGGCTGGTAGGGGGTCATGTTGGACCTGGCTTTTTGACAGGGACATCCCCAAACTTTTTGCCTCCTTCCTCCTATTTTTTCTGACCTGTTGTTGTTGGCTTTTGACCTCTGGGCACTTTACCACTGCTAACCAGTGCTAAAGTGCATATGCTCTCTGTGTAAATTGTACTACTGATTGGTTTATCCATGATTGACTATTTAATTTACTTGTAAGTCCCTGGTAGAGTGCACTACATGTGCCTAGGGCAGGTAGATTAAATGCTACTAGTGGGCCTGCAGCACTGGTTGTGCCACCCACCTCAGTAGCCCCTTAACCTTGTCTCAGGCCTGCCATTGCAAGGCCTGTGTGTGTAGTTTCACTGCCACTTCGACTTGGCATTTAAAGGTACTTGCCAAGCCTAGAACTCCCCTTTTTCTATACATAAGTCACCCCTAATGTGTGCCCTAGGTAACCCCTAGAGCAGGGTGCTGTGTGGGTAAAAGGCAGGACATGTACTTGTGTGGTTATATGTCCTGGTAGTGTAAAACTCCTAAATTCGTTTTTACACTACTGTGAGGCCTGCTCCCTTCATAGGCTAACATTGGGGCTGCTCTCATACATTGTTGAAGTGGCAGCTGCTGATCAGAAAGGAGCAGGAAGGTCATATTTAGTATGGCCAGAATGGTAATATAAAATCCTGCTAACTGGTGAAGTCGGATTTAATATTACTATTCTAGAAATGCCACTTTTAGAAAGTGAGCATTTCTTTGCACTAAAATCTTGTTGTGCCCTTCAATCCACATCTGGCTAGGTTTAGTTGTCAGCTCCTTGTGCATTCACTCAGACACACCCCAAACACAGGGTACTCAGCCTCACTTGCATACATCTGCATTTTGAATGGGTCTTCCTGGGCTGGGAGGGTGGAGGGCCTGCCCTCACACAAAGGACTGCCACACCCCCTACTGGGACTCTGGCAGACAGGATTGAGCTGAAAGGGGGCTTGGTGCATTTCTTAGAGACTCTTTGAAGTCACCCCCACTTCAAAGGCACAACTTAGTATAAAACAGGGCCTCTGCCCTACCTCATCAGACACTTGCTGGAGAAGAAACCTGAACCAGAAACTACATCCTGCCAAGAAGAACTGCCTGGCTGCTCAAAGGACTCACCTTTCTACAAAGGACTGCTGCCTTGCTGTTGCCCTGCTGCCTTGCTGAACTCTTGTCTGGATGTGAAAGTGCTCTCCAAGGGCTTGGATAGAGCTTGCCTCCTGTTCCTTGAAGTCTCAGGGCCAAAAAGACTTCTCTCTTTTACTTGGACGCTCCGTGCGCCGAAAATTTTGACGCACAGCTTGTTTCGCGGCGAGAAAAACGCCGCACTCCGACGCTGATCAACGCGACGCTCTGGGGACGATCGAAGGTCCGACGCACGGCCTCGCAAGGACAACGCCGCCCGACCTCTAGAGGAGAAATCGACGCGACGCCTGCCGTGAGATCGTAATTTCAACGCGCAGCCCCGCAGATCGAAGTCTAGAGGAGAAATCGACGCAACGCCTGCCGTGAGATCGTAATTTCGACGCGCAGCCCCGCAGACCGACGCGCAGCCGGAGAACAAGCAGGAAAATCCATGCACAGACCCGGGACATCTGGTAATCCCCGCGATCCACATAAAGAGACTGTCCACGCGCCGGAAAAAGACGCCGACTTCCCCACGTGGAAAATAACGACGCAAGTCCGTGTGTGCTGAGGAGAAATCGACGCACACACCAGTTTTCCACGCACCTCTTCTCCTGTGGCCCTCTGAGGAGATTTTCCACCAGAAACCTGGTACTTTGTGTTTGAAAGAGACTTTGTTTACTTTCTAAAGACTTAAGACACTCTCTATCACTTTTCAGTGATATCTTTACAAATTCGTATTGCAACTTTGATCGTTTTGACCTGAAGATACCCAGATAAATATTATATATTTTTCTAAACACTGTGTGGTGTATTTTTGTGGTGTTATGCTATGGTGTTGTATGATTTATTGCACAAATGCTTTACACATTGCCTT